>NC_069505.1:527678566-527741066 GCF_027579735.1 Bombina bombina | reverse complement strand
GCGGAACAAGACCGGTGACCGCAGAGCCATCCAGTGTGGAGATCCTCTTTGTATGATCACCGCCGCACACTGAGGATTGAATGCAAGGTACCCGTTTAAAAATGAGGTACCTTGCATTCTTATTGGCTGAAATTTTGAAGTTAGTCAATAGGATGAGAGCTACTGAAAACTTATTGGCTGATTTGAACAGCCAATAGGATTTCAGCAGCTCTAATCCTATTGGCTGATGTCAAAATTTCAGCCAATAGGAATGCAAGGTACCCCAAATTGAATGTGGTACCTTCCATTAAATTTTTAGTGTACGACGGAGATCGGATGAAGAGGAGCCTCTACATCGCTGAGGACCGCCGGTCCGGACTTTTCGCACCTCCGTTCTGCGCCACCTTCGCTCAGGATGGATAGAAGATGATGGAGTCGCCTGGAAGAAGAGCTTCACAGCTGGACTTCAGGAATGGTGAGAACTTATTTGAGGCTTAGTCTTAGGCTTTTTTTATTTTTTGGGGTGACTATTTTTTTTAGATTAGGGTTTTTTGGGATGTAAAAGAGCTGATTGCCCTTTTAAGGGCAGTAAAACAGCTGATTGCCCTTTTAAGGGCAGTAAAACAGCTGAATGCCCTTTTAAGGGCAATGCCCATACAATTGCCCCTTTAGGTAGCTTAGGTTTTTTAGACTTAGTAATTTTTTATTTTAGGGGGTTGGTTAGGTGGGGGGGTTTATTTTTAGTGGGTATTTTGTAATATCTAAAAGAGCTGATTTCGGTGGGCAGAGCCGGCAGCCGATGCAGCAAGATGTGCGCCTCTTGAGCTCCTGATCTTGGATCAAAAGAACCAATATAATAAGCAAGCGAAACTGGTTCTACATCTAGAAGTGTCAACTCAACAAAACCTGGGCTGCCGGTGTAACTACTTGGGAGATTAAAACAAAGAAACAGACAACACGATGTGGTCAGTAAGTTTGCTATGAAGTCAGATCGGTACAAGCCGCCATCTTAGGTTCTATTCAAGCTTCATTGGTATCCTCAGAGAATTTTCCTTTGCACGCTAGACTCTTTACCACATAAAACACTGAGGTTTCGGATGCAGCGATCCCCCCCAGACTACCAGGTAATAAGCGAGTAATCAATACTGCTGTACTAACCTCACAGGAGTGTAACATCTATTCAGCCACATTATCTTTCGCTATGGAGAGGCAAATTTCAAATATGCTAAGTAACCTGCTAGTCTCACTGGACAGCCATCGACTCGCTATCATTGAGGAGTTAAAAGTTGCCGTGAGCCGGCTCCAGGAAAGTTTTCTTCTGTGAAAAGCACACTGGTCTAAAAGAGGCTGCTTCCGGGTGGTAAATCGCCATAGAACAAGCCACTGAGCTGTTGTTTGTTCCTGGTAGAGCGCTTCTCTCTTCGTATGCAAATTATTATGACCCTGGGGAAGTCTCCCTATGGGTGATGGGGGAAACCAGACGTGGACTCCTTGCCCAGTGTGCTTAGAGGAATGTGGCTGCACCTCACTGACGAGGCCCATAGGAGGCCGAAACGATCGTCTGGGGTTGTCATGTTCCTTGTTCAGAGGAGAATTGCCTGGTATTTCGGGGCTGGACTGACCTTACTTGGCAGGATCAGACTGATATACTTCAGGAAAGTTTTCTTCTGTGAAAAGCACACTGGTCTAAAAGAGGCTGCTTCCGGGTGGTAAATCGCCATAGAACAAGCCACTGAGCTGTTGTTCGTTCCTGGTAGAGCGCTTCTCTCTTCGTATGCAAATTATTATGACCCTGGGGAAGTCTCCCTATGGGTGATGGGGGAAACCAGACGTGGACTCCTTGCCCAGTGTGCTTAGAGGAATGTGGCTGCACCTCACTGACGAGGCCCATAGGAGGCCGAAACGATCGTCTGGGGTTGTCATGTTCCTTGTTCAGAGGAGAATTGCCTGGTATTTCGGGGCTGGACTGACCTTACTTGGCAGGATCAGACTGATATACTTCAGGAAAGTTTTCTTCTGTGAAAAGCACACTGGTCTAAAAGAGGCTGCTTCCGGGTGGTAAATCGCCATAGAACAAGCCACTGAGCTGTTGCTCATTCCTGGTAGAGCGCTTCTCTCTTCGTATGCAAATTATTATGACCCTGGGGAAGTCTCCCTATGGGTGATGGGGGAAACCAGACGTGGACTCCTTGCCCAGTGTGCTTAGAGGAATGTGGCTGCACCTCACTGACGAGGCCCATAGGAGGCCGAAACGATCGTCTGGGGTTGTCATGTTCCTTGTTCAGAGGAGAATTGCCTGGTATTTCGGGGCTGGACTGACCTTACTTGGCAGGATCAGACTGATATACTTCAGGAAAGTTTTCTTCTGTGAAAAGCACACTGGTCAAAAAGAGGCTGCTTCCGGGTGGTAAATCACCATAGAACAAGCCACTGAGCTGTTGTTCGTTCCTGGTAGAGCGCTTCTCTCTTCGTATGCATATCAACATAAAAGACTGAGAATTTTGTTTGTTCAGACACTATACAACAGTCAGGAGATGCGACCCAAAGTACAGATGAAATTACCGTAGAGGCCAACTATGAGATGGGAAATCACTCAAGCAGTCATACTTTTACGGGTGTGTGGTAGGCCCCAGACATGCCACACATTGAGGACATACCTCTCCGATTTGCTCTCGTCTATTCAGTCAGAAACCCAACCCTATCTGTATCTTTACCCATAAACTCGGTTCATACTGCAATGGGAGTTTGTTAGTGGGACAAGCCTGGATGGCAGTTTAAAACTCTATCCCTCATTCAGGACTCTCAGCCATTAGCTACATCACATAACGTTAAGGAGGGGGTTGGTTAACTGATCGGTCCCTGCCTCAATCGACTAGCCTCCAATTCATGGCAACCAGCACTGATCCTAATGAGTCTATAGTTAAGTTTAATATATAAATGTTTGTGATACATTATTTGTTGAATGTTCATCTATATTGTTTGTTTATGTGGACTAACGATCATACGTAGTAATACTTCTCTTTACACCTAAGATGCTGGAATGTATTAAACACATATTCTACTCACGCTCGCCATAACCTAGAGCACTCTATTCCGTTAGCGTATCATGTGGATTCTTGTTGTATCTTATATCTAAATTTATAGTATGGTCAGTCAATACCTCAACAGAAGTTAGGTTAACTGTATAAATTGTTGTACTACATTATTTGTCGAATGCTAATTTATTTTGAGTACTAATGGTCATATGCAGAGGACTACCTCAAGCACACAGCTCACTCACGCTTATTATAAAGGGGAGTGCTTTGTTGCTTTAACCTGTATCTGTTCTTTTTGTATTTTATACCTAATCATATAATATGTGCAGTCAATCCATTAATAGGTTGTTACGCATCTTTTCTTTTACAGATAGAGGGAGGTGTTATCGTACTGTGCCAAATTGAGCTTTATTGCCTCTCCCTATTTATACATAAAAGCATGTTTCCTCTTTCTCCCCCAGCCGGCGGGGGAGGATGTGGATTTGTAGCAGCAAGTGGTAATAGTTGCTGGTTTTGACTGCTTACCTGTTTGTTATTATATCAAATTATTTATTGAACTGATGTCAGATATATATATTAGCTAGATCTGCAGCATAATAACCTGTGTACATTCATAATTTGGAACATATATCCCTTAAACTGTTGCTCATAAGATGTCTTACAAGAGATATCCCGATTATGCTTGAGTTTTCAGTGAGCAGGAGTGCCGCACTATTTACGTTACTAGCACATGGGTGCATATACTAGGTAAGTGGCAATAGTTATAGTAATATGTTTTGAGTACACGTCCTCACCTGCTACACATTATATATTAGCATATAGTAATTTTTTTATTTTTTTACCATACCTAGACGCTAGTATGCTTACAATGTTATCCTATATCTTTATCTGCATATAATGTTTATATCTATATGTTAATTCGCCATGCCCAAGAGTGGCTCTATATCTTTCTAGTTAACCTCCAGTGACCCAAACCATTACGTATGATCCAAGAGTGTCCTATAAACAATATGGTAGGTCTATATAATAAAGAAAATGAGGTTTCATCAATATTTGATTTCTCCTTTTATTTCTATTGACACTAAATAGGCATCCATCTTTTGCAATCTCAAAGGCTTGTAACTCTTAATTTTTTTTATTTATATTTTATTCCTGAAATAGAACGCCTACTAATGATATTCTCACAGTTACCATTTGGACTGATGGCTAATGCCTGACTACCTATGTTCAATGGTGTATACTCATGCAATTGCTGTCTATGTGGAAGAACATATATACGGTAGGTAGACTCCTGTTTTGTTGTTATTTATAAAAACCTCAATACAAATCTATGATTTTTTTTTTTTAAAAAGCTGGTTTCTTTAGGGCAATGCCCTACAAAATGCCCTTTTAAGGGCTATTGGTAGTTCATTGATAGATTAGGGGGTGTTTTATTTTGGGGGGATTTTTTATTTTTATAGGGGTATTAGTTTAGGTTTAATTTTTTTTATTTTGGATAGCTTTGTTTATTTTTTCTGTAATTTTACTTTTTTTTGTTGTCATTTTAGCTTTGGGGTTTTTAGTTTTTAAAAATAGACTGCCCTCTGTTTAAAGGGATATTAAACCCAAATATTATCTTTCTTGATTCAGACAGAACATACACATTTTAAAAAGTTTCCAATTTTCTTCTATTATCAAATTTATTTAATTCCCATGTTATTCTTTGTTGAAGAGATACCTAGATAGGCAGTGTGCACGTTCCTGAAGCACCGCATGACAGGAAAACAGAATTTATGCTTACCTGATAAATTACTTTCTCCAACGGTGTGTCCGGTCCACGGCGTCATCCTTACTTGTGGGAATATCTCTTCCCCAACAGGAAATGGCAAAGAGTCCCAGCAAAAGCTGTCCATATAGTCCCTCCTAGGCTCCGCCCACCCCAGTCATTCGACCGACGGAAAGGAGGAAAAAACAGGAGAAACTATAGGGTGCCGTGGTGACTGTAGTTAGAAAAAATAATTCATCAAACCTGATTAAAAAACCAGGGCGGGCCGTGGACCGGACACACCGTTGGAGAAAGTAATTTATCAGGTAAGCATAAATTCTGTTTTCTCCAACATTGGTGTGTCCGGTCCACGGCGTCATCCTTACTTGTGGGAACCAATACCAAAGCTTTAGGACACGGATGAAGGGAGGGAGCAAATCAGGTTACCTAAACAGAAGGCACCACGGCTTGCAAAACCTTTCTCCCAAAAATAGCCTCCGAAGAAGCAAAAGTATCAAATTTGTAGAATTTGGCAAAAGTGTGAAGTGAAGACCAAGTCGCTGCCTTACATATCTGATCAACAGAAGCCTCGTTCTTGAAGGCCCATGTGGAAGCCACAGCCCTAGTAGAGTGAGCTGTGATTCTTTCAGGAGGCTGACGTCCGGCAGTCTCGTAAGCCAATCGGATGATGCTTTTAAGCCAAAAGGAAAGAGAGGTAGCAGTCGCTTTTTGACCTCTCCTTTTACCAGAAAACAGAGAACATGTTTGTCTGAACTCTTTTGTAGCTTCTAAATAGAATTTTAGAGCACGGACTACGTCTAAATTGTGTAACAAACGTTCCTTCTTTGAAACTGGATTCGGACACAAAGAAGGTACAACTATCTCCTGGTTAATATTTTTGTTGGAAACAACCTTTGGAAGAAACCCAGGCTTAGTACGCAAAACAACCTTATCTGAATGAAACACCAGATAGGGCGGAGAACACTGCAGAGCAGATAACTCAGAAACTCTTCTAGCAGAAGAAATAGCAACCAAAAACAAAACTTTCCAAGATAACAACTTAATATCTATGGAATGTAAAGGTTCAAACGGAACCCCTTGGAGAACTGAAAGAACTAGATTTAAACTCCAGGGAGGAGTCAAAGGTCTGTAAACAGGCTTAATCCTAACCAGAGCCTGAACAAATGTTTGAACATCTGGCACAGCTGCCAGTCGTTTGTGTAACAAGACAGATAAAGCAGAAATCTGTCCCTTTAGAGAACTCGCTGATAATCCCTTATCCAAACCCTCTTGTAGGAAGGAAAGGATCCTAGGAATCTTAATCTTACTCCATGAGAATCCCTTGGATTCACACCAACAGATATATCTTTTCCATATTTTATGGTAAATCTTTCTAGTTACAGGTTTTCTGGCTTGTACCAGAGTATCTATCACAGAATCCGAAAACACACGCTTAGATAAAATCAAGCGTTCAATTTCCAAGCCGTCAGCTGGAGAGAGACTAGATTTGGATGTTCGAATGGACCCTGTACCAGAAGATCCTGTCTCAAAGGTAGCTTCCATGGTGGAACCGATGACATATTCACCAGGTCTGCATACCAAGTCCTGCGTGGCCACGCAGGAGCTATCAAGATCACCGAGGCCCTCTACTGCTTGATCCTGGCTACCAGCCTGGGAATGAGAGGAAACGGTGGAAACACATAGGCTAGGTTGAAGGTCCAAGGCGCTACTAGTGCATCCACTAGAGCCGCCTTGGGATCCCTGGATCTGGACCCGTAGCAAGGAACCTTGAAGTTCTGACGAGACGCCATCAGATCCATGTCTGGAATGCCCCATAATTGAGTTAATTGGGCAAAGATCTCCGGGTGAAGTTCCCACTCCCCCGGATGGAATGTCTGACGACTCAGATAATCCGCCTCCCAGTTTTCCACTCCTGGGATGTGGATCGCAGATAGGTGGCAGGAGTGATCCTCCGCCCATTCTATTATTTTGGTCACTTCTCTCATCGCCAGGGAACTCCTTGTTCTCCCCTGATGATTGATATAAGCAACAGTCGTCATGTTGTCTGATTGGAATCTTATAAATCTGGCCTTTGCTAGTTGAGGCCAAGCCCTGAGAGCATTGAATATCGCTCTCAGTTCCAGAATGTTTATCGGGAGAAGAGACTCTTCCCGAGACCATAGTCCCTGAGCTTTCAGGGATTCCCAGACCGCGCCCCAGCCTGCTAGACTGGCGTCGGTCGTGACGATGACCCACTCTGGTCTGCGGAAGCTCATTCCCTGGAACAGGTGGTCCAGAGTTAGCCACCAACGGAGTGAGTCTCTGGTCTTCTGATCTACTTGAATCACTGGAGACAAGTCTGTATAGTCCCCATTCCACTGTTTCAGCATGCACAGTTGTAATGGTCTTAGATGAATTCACGCAAAAGGAACTATGTCCATTGCTGCAACCATCAACCCTACCACTTCCATGCACTGAGCTACGGAAGGACGTGGAATAGAATGAAGAACTTGACAAGCGTTTAGAAGCTTTGACTTTCTGACTTCTGTCAGGAAAATCCTCATTTCTAAAGAATCTATTATTGTTCCCAAGAAAGGAACTCTTGTCGATGGAGACAGGGAACTTTTTTCTATGTTCACCTTCCATCCGTGAGATCTGAGAAAGGCCAGAACGATGTCTGTGTGAGCCTTTGCCTTTGAGAGAGACGACGCTTGTATCAGAATGTCGTCCAAGTAAGGTACTACTGCAATGCCCCTTGGTCTTATGACCGCTAGAAGGGACCCGAGTACCTTTGTGAAAATCCTTGGAGCAGTGGCTAACCCGAATGGGAGCGCCACAAACTGGTAATGTTTGTCCAGAAAGGCGAACCTTAGGAACTGATGATGATCCTTGTGGATAGGAATATGTAGATATGCATCCTTTAGATCCACGGTAGTCATAAATTGACCTTCCTGGATTGTAGGTAGAATCGTTCGAATGGTTTCCATTTTGAATGATGGAACCCTGAGAAATTTGTTTAGGATCTTTAAATCCAGAATTGGTCTGAAAGTTCCCTCTTTTTTGGGAACCACAAACAGATTTGAGTAAAATCCCATTCCCTGTTCCGCCGTTGGAACTGGGTGTATCACTCCCATTTTTAACAGGTCCTCTACACAATGTAAGAATGCCTGTCTCTTTATTTGGTTTGAGGATAAGTGAGACATGTGGAACCTTCCCCTTGGGGGTAGTTCCTTGAATTCCAGAAGATAACCCTGAGAGACTATTTCTAGTGCCCAGGGATCCTGAACATCTCTTGCCCAAGCCTGAGCAAAGAGAGAGAGTCTGCCCCCTACTAGATCCGGTCCCGGATCGGGGGCTACGCCTTCATGCTGTCTTGTTAGCAGCAGCAGGCTTCTTGGCCTGCTTACCCTTGTTCCAGCCTTGCATGGGTTTCCAGGCTGGTTTGGTTTGTGAAGCATTACCCTCTTGTTTAGAGGATGCAGAGTTGGAAGCCGGTCCGTTCCTGAAATTGCTAAAGGAACGAAAATTAGACTTATTCTTGGCTTTGAAAGGCCTATCTTGCGGGAGGGCGTGGCCCTTTCCCCCAGTGATGTCTGAGATAATCTCTATCAATTCTGGCCCAAAGAGAGTTTTACCCTTGAAGGGGATATTAAGCAATTTTGTCTTGGAAGATACATCCGCTGACCAAGACTTTAGCCAAAGCGCTCTGCGTGCCACAATTGCAAACCCTGAATTTTTCGCTGCTAATCTAGCTAATTGCAAAGCGGCATCTAAAATAAAAGAATTAGCCAACTTGAGTGCGTGAACCCTGTCCATAACCTCCTCATACGGAGTCTCTCTACTGAGTGACTTTTCTAGTTCCTCGAACCAGAACCACGCTGCTGTAGTGACAGGAACAATGCACGAAATGGGTTGCAGGAGGTAACCTTGCTGTACAAAAATCTTTTTAAGCAAACCCTCCAATTTTTTATCCATAGGATCTTTGAAAGCACAATTATCCTCGATAGGGATAGTAGTACGCTTGTTTAGAGTAGAAACTGCCCCCTCGACCTTAGGGACTGTCTGCCATAAGTCCTTTCTGGGGTCGACCATAGGAAAAAATTTCTTAAATATAGGAGGGGGGACAAAAGGTATGCCGGGCTTCTCCCACTCCTTATTCACTATGTCCGCCACCCGCTTGGGTATAGGAAAAGCGTCGGGGTGCACCGGAACCTCTAGGAACTTGTCCATCTTGCATAATTTTTCTGGAATGACCAGGTTGTCACAATCATCCAGAGTAGATAACACCTCCTTAAGCAGTGCGCGGAGATGCTCTAATTTAAATTTAAATGTCACAACATCAGGTTCAGCCTGTTGAGAAATTTTTCCTGAATCTGAAATTTCCCCATCTGACAAAACCTCCCTCATGGCCCCTTCAGATTGGTGTGAGGGTATGACAGAGCAATTATCATCAGCGCCCTCCTGCTCTTCAGTGTTTAAAGCAGAGCAATCGCGCTTTCTCTGATATGCAGGCATTTTGGATAAAATATTTGCTATGGAGTTATCCATTACTGCCGTCAATTGTTGCATAGTAATAAGCATTGGCGCGCTAGAAGTACTAGGGGCCTCCTGCGTGGGCAAAACTGGCATAGACACAAAAGGAGATTATGTAGAACTATGTCTACTCCCTTCATCTGATGAATCATCTTGGGCAACTTTACTATCTGTAGCAGTACTGTCCTTACTTTGTTTGGACGCTATGGCACAATTATCACACAATTTTGAAGGGGGAGACACATTGATCTTCAAACATATAGAACATAGCTTATCTGAAGGTGCAGACATGTTAAACAGGCTTAAACTTGTCAAGAAAGTACAAAAAAACGTTTTAAAACAAAACCGTTACTGTCTCTTTAAATTTTAAACAGTGCACACTTTATTACTGAATATGTGAAAAAGTATTAAGGAATTGTTCAAAATTTACCAAAATTTCACCACAGTGTCTTAAAGCATTACAAGTATTGCACACCAATTTTCAGAGCATTAACTCTTAAAATAAAGAAACCGGAGCCTGTTACAGTTTTAACCCCTCTACAGTCCCAGCTACAGCCTTTGCTGCGACTTTACCAAACCCAGGGGGGAATACGATACCAAATGAAGCCTTCTAGGAACTTTTCCAACCACTTTCAGATCCACACACATGCATCTGCATGTCTTGCTCTCAAAAGTAACTGCGCAGTAATGGCGCGAAAATGAGGCTCAGCCTACAACTGGGAAGGCACTTCCTGGAAAGGTGTCTAACTCAGTGCCTGACGTTAAAAAACGTTCCCCAAGCTTATAAGTGTGAATTTCAGACATAAACATGTATAAAATGCTCAAATAAATCAATCGATTTTGCCCATAAAAGTGTCTACCAGTTTTATAGCCCATATTAAGCCTTTTATTCTGTTTGAGACTAAGAAAATGGCTTACCGGTCCCCATGAGGGGAAAATGACAGCCTTCCAGCATTACACAGTCTTGTTAGAAATATGGCTAGTCATACCTTAAGCAGAAAAGTCTGCTAACTGTTTCCCCCAACTGAAGTTACTTCATCTCAACAGTCCTATGTGGAAACAGCAAACGATTTTAGTTACTGCTGCTAAAATCATCTTCCTCTCACAAACAGAAATCTTCCTCTTTTTCTGTTTCAGAGTAAATAGTACATACCAGCACTATTTTAAAATAATAAACTCTTGATAGTAGAATAAAAAAACTACAACTAAACACCACATACTCTTAACCATCTCCGTGGAGATGTTGCCTGTGCAACGGCAAAGAGAATGACTGGGGTGGGCGGAGCCTAGGAGGGACTATATGGACAGCTTTTGCTGGGACTCTTTGCCATTTCCTGTTGGGGAAGAGATATTCCCACAAGTAAGGATGACGCCGTGGACCGGACACACCAATGTTGGAGAAATAGTACTGCCATCTACTTGCTAATGCATAACATTGTTGCAAAACTGTTTTCCTATAGTGCTGCAGACACGTGGACACTCTTGAACTTACATTTCTGCTTTTCAAATAAGTATAATAAGAAAACAAAGAAAATATGAAAATAGAAGTAAAATAGAAAGTTGTTTAAAATTTTATGTTCTGTCTAAATTATGAAAGAAAATAAATTATGTTTTATGTCCCTTTAAACTTAAAGGGACATAAAACCCCAACATTTACTTTCACGATTTAGATAGAACATGCAACTTTCAATTTACCTAGGTAGGCTCAAGAGCAGCAACATACTACTGGGAGCCAGCTTTTGATTGGTTGTTACACTTATATGCCTGTTGTTATTGGCTCATCTGATGTATTTAGCTAGCTCCCAAAAGTGCATTGCTTCTCCTTCAACAAACAATTATAAGAGAATAAAGCAAATCAGATAATAGAAGTAAAGTGGAAAGTGGTTTAAAATGGCATGCTCTATCTTAATCATGAAAGAAAAATGTGGGGTTTATGTCCCTTTAAGGTCAGAATCACATAAATGAAGTGTTATGTCCTGGGACTCTACTGCTCACTGGCTGACTCAGATAACCACCACAGAAAAAATTGTTAGATCAGCACAAGAATATTTATTTGTTTTTTGTAAGTAAAGTTCTGTAATACATTTTGAAACATTCTTATTAAGGAAGAGAAAAAAAAATCGATAACCATGCCCTTTATACATACAGGGAGTGCAGAATTATTAGGCAAATGAGTATTTTGACCACATCATCCTCTTTATGCATGTTGTCTTACTCCAAGCTGTATAGGCTCGAAAGCCTACTACCAATTAAGCATATTAGGTGATGTGCATCTCTGTAATGAGAAGGGGTGTGGTCTAATGACATCAACACCCTATATCAGGTGTGCATAATTATTAGGCAACTTCCTTTCCTTTGGCAAAATGGGTCAAAAGAAGGACTTGACAGGCTCAGAAAAGTCAAAAATAGTGAGATATCTTGCAGAGGGATGCAGCACTCTTAAAATTGCAAAGCTTCTGAAGCGTGATCATCGAACAATCAAGCGTTTCATTCAAAATAGTCAACAGGGTCGCAAGAAGCGTGTGGAAAAACCAAGGCGCAAAATAACTGCCCATGAACTGAGAAAAGTCAAGCGTGCAGCTGCCAAGATGCCACTTGCCACCAGTTTGGCCATATTTCAGAGCTGCAACATCACTAGAGTGCCCAAAAGCACAAGGTGTGCAATACTCAGAGACATGGCCAAGGTAAGAAAGGCTGAAAGACGACCACCACTGAACAAGACACAAGCTGAAACGTCAAGACTGGGCCAAGAAATATCTCAAGACTGATTTTTCTAAGGTTTTATGGACTGATGAAATGAGAGAGAGTCTTGATGGGCCAGATGGATGGGCCCGTGGCTGGATTGGTAAAGGGCAGAGAGCTCCAGTCCGACTCAGACGCCAGCAAGGTGGAGGTGGAGTACTGGTTTGGGCTGGTATCATCAAAGATGAGCTTGTGGGGCCTTTTCGGGTTGAGGATGGAGTCAAGCTCAACTCCCAGTCCTACTGCCAGTTTCTGGAAGACACCTTCTTCAAGCAGTGGTACAGGAAGAAGTCTGCATCCTTCAAGAAAAACATGATTTTCATGCAGGACAATGCTCCATCACACGTGTCCAAGTACTCCACAGCGTGGCTGGCAAGAAAGGGTATAAAAGAAGAAAATCTAATGACATGGCCTCCTTGTTCACCTGATCTGAACCCCATTGAGAACCTGTGGTCCATCATCAAATGTGAGATTTACAAGGAGGGAAAACAGTACACCTCTCTGAACAGTGTCTGGGAGGCTGTGGTTGCTGCTGCACGCAATGTTGATGGTGAACAGATCAAAACACTGACAGAATCCATGGATGGCAGGCTTTTGAGTGTCCTTGCAAAGAAAGGTGGCTATATTGGTCACTGATTTGTTTTTGTTTTGTTTTTGAATGTCAGAAATGTATATTTGTGAATGTTGAGATGTTATATTGGTTTCACTGGTAAAAATAAATAATTGAAATGGGTATATATTTGTTTTTTGTTAAGTTGCCTAATAATTATGCACAGTAATAGTCACCTGCACACACATATATCCCCCTAAAATAGCTATAACTAAAAACAAAGTAAAAACTACTTCCAAAACTATTCAGCTTTGATATTAATGAGTTTTTTGGGTTCATTGAGAACATGGTTGTTGTTCAATAATAAAATTAATCCTCAAAAATACAACTTGCCTAATAATTCTGCACTCCCTGTATATATATATATATATATACAGTATATATATATATATATATATATATATATATATATATATATATAAAAATAAATATATATATATATATATATATATATAAAACAAACAAAGAATATATAGTAGATTATGCACAAACTTATATCCAGCTAATTACTCCTCATACTGTGTCACAAAGAAAGAGACAGACCCAGATTGCGTTCAAAAGAAAAATTATTTATATATCTTAAACCAGATACACCTGACAGTCAGCTTATATTAATCAAATGCAGGAACTAGGACTAAGTGCTAAAAAATGGGGTACCCCAAAAGCCAAATATTATCGACTAATAATTCATGCAATACAATTCAAAATGCAATATCAATGGCATGTATAGGGTATCACAATAACCACATATTTATTCTCTTCCAAGGACTATAAGCACATCGAATTAAACTGTCCCAATTATATAGTGCAATAGCTTTGCTTTAATATCACATAGTCCTTCAACTCGTTTTCCCATAAGAGAGAATAACCAAAATTAGGGAGTCTTAAGTATGACAGTTAGTCTCACCAAATGTTAGATTTCCTCCTTCAAATCTTAGCTCCGGTTACTTTACCAAAATTAACTTGCACACTCCACCAGTAAATCAGTAATTAGCTGGATATAAGTTTGTGCCGGGCATAATCTACTATATATTCTTTGTTTGTTTTATTTAAAATTCTTTAGATTACCGTGCACTGATTGGGTCACCACATTATTTATAAAGGGACCCAATTATTACTTGTGAGCAAATACACGAAAACCTCAAGCTGGCATCCTTTTAAAATATATATATATATATATATATATATATATATATATATATATATATATATATATATATATATATATATATATATACACATACACACACACACATAGAGAGAAGCACACTCTCAGGAACAACCAACTATCGTCTGGGGTTTCCGTGTTCTTTGTTCAGGATCAGACTGATATACTACAGGAAAGTCCTTCTTTGTGAAAAGAATTACTGGGCTAAAAAGAAGCTGCACCCAAAACACTGGGGGTATGAAACGGATACATTTACACGAGCTCCTATGTCACTTCAAAGACATTGTTAGGGATCGGGCTCCACATATAGCGGAATGGTCCGTTCTACATATATTATCTTCCGCTTTATTATTCTGTTGATGCTATCGATATGGCTGTCGCTGTAAAAAGCATTAAAACATGGGTGATGCACACTGGATGAACGATGAGCCAATATTTCAAAATGGATAATCCGTGCCCCACATATAGCCGGTTCAGCCCTTGGTCTGGGTTGGTTGATGTTTACGATGAATATAGCAGGGTGATGTAAGTGATGCACTCAAAGTTTGAAACACAATGATGTAGACATAAGGTGAAATGGCAGTCCATGCCCCACATATAGCGGGTTCTACCTTTGGTCTGTATGAGTAATCACCATTGATTTATTGAGTGGTGGATGTCCAGCAGCACCTGGCGCAATATCCAATATAAAGTGGAGGGCTAACAAAATGTGAATAGAAATTAGTGAAGAAAAAATTAAAATGCATATATATGCAAGTATGTGAAGGTCCCCCTGCATCCGGTGTAAAAAGAATAGATAAATACACATGTACTTGGTGTTGCTGAGGAGAGCATCCACAATATTTAGCCAATAAATGGCCCAAAGTCAAGTTTAATGTTCAGTCCCTTTGGGGACACAGTGTCCAACATGTAAATCCATCTGGATTCCAATTGTAGTAGCATTCTGGCTCGGTCACCCCCCCTCCTCAATGGTGGAAGGTGATCAATAATCATGCATCGCAAACTTGACAAATTATGTTTCTGTGTGTCAAAATGTCGTGCAACTGGGAGATCGGATTTGCCTTTCTTTAGTGCCTCTCTGATCGAGAATCTGTGGTTGGCCATCCTGTCCTTAAACGGGGTGGTCGTTTTGCCCACATAAAACAAAGAACATGGACAAATCAGTATATAAATGACAAAAGTGCTGTTGCACGTGAGGCGATGTCGTATAATGTAAAGTTTGTTCTTGTGTGCGTGTTGAAAAGAGTCTCCTGTCTGCATGGAATTACAGGTGACACATTCACCACATCGAAAGCATCCCTTTCTTCTCGGTTGTAACCATGAGTCCATCTGGTGACTACCCTTCAGGTCCGTCTTTACAAGCAGGTCCCTGATGTTTTTTGCTCGTCTGTAGACCAGTCTTGCTGGTTTCTGTTTCCACTTAGCCAGGCTTTTGTCTGTTTCAAGGATGTCCCATCTGTTGCAAACAGCATCATGAATAGTAGAATGTAAGGGAGTGAAAGTTGTGATAAAGTTTAGTTGTTGGTCTGTAGTCATAGACGTATTTTTTCTCATTATGAGAGTCTCTTGATTAGAGGCCTCCAATACTTGTCTGGACTGATAATGTCCTTTTTGTCATAGTTTCTTGCTTCTAATTTTTGGCACATGGAATCAAGTTGAGATGCACATAATTCTTGCTCAGAGTTATTTCTTACTACTCGCGTGAGAGGCAATTATCCCCATCTTCTGGTGACGAGGGTGGAGGCTAGCAACAATTAATTCCTATCCGTAAATTTGGTATAAAGTGAGGTAACAAACCTCATAACCTGATCAATTGTTACTTTAAAAATATTGAGATCAAGAAAATGTATTTGGTTAACATCATATTCCATCTTGAAACGTATGGGTGTTGTACTATGATTGAGATCGTCAACCCACTTATTTAGACTCTCTACACTACCATTCCATACCAGGAACAAATCATCTATATACCTAGTATAATATTTTATGAGTATTTTACGAGTACGATCGGGGTGATTGACACCCCCTGCTGGTGGCCCATTGGCCGCGAGTCTGCAGGGGGCGGCGTTGCACCAGCAGCTCTTGTGAGCTGCTGGTGCAATGTTAAATGCGGAGAGCGTATTGCTCTCCGCATTCAGCGATGTCTTGCGGACCTGATCCGCACTGTCGGATCAGGTCCGCTAGACATTTCTTAAATATGCCTCATGGGGTCAAATATGGCCCCTGTATGTGCTAACATTTATATGCTATGGTACGAGCTTGAAATAATGAAACCCATACAACACCCTAATATTAAAATGTATACTAGGTATATAGATGATTTGTTCCTGGTATGGAATGGTAGTTTAGAGAGTCTAAATAAGTGGGTTGATGATCTCAATCATAGTACAACACCCATATGTTTCAAGATGGAATATGATGTTAACTAAATACATTTTCTTGATCTCAATATTTTTAAAGTAACAATTGATCAGGTTATGAGGTTTGGTACCTCACTTTATACCAAATCTACGGATAGGAATTCATTGTTGCTAGCCTCTAGTTACCACCCTCGTCACCAGAAGATGGGGATAATTGCCTCTCAACTCACGTGAGTAGTAAGAAATAACTCTGAGCAAGAATTATGTGCATCTTAACTTGATTCCATGTGTCAAAAATTAGAAGCAAGAAACTATGACAAAAAGGACATTATCAGTGCCAGACAAGTATTGGAGGCCTCTAATCAAGAGACTCTTATAATGAGAAAAAATATGTCTATGACTACAGACCAACAACTAAACTTTATCACAACTTTCACTCCCTTACATTCTACTATTCATGATGCTGTTAGCAACAGATGGGACATCCTTGAAACAGACAAAAGCCTGGCTAAGTGGAAACAGAAACCAGCAAGACTGGTCTACAGACAAGCAAAAAACATCAGTACTCATGGTTACAACCAAGAAGAAAGGAATGTTTTCGATGTGGTGAATGGACAGGAGACTCTTTTCAACACCCACACAAGAACAAACGTTACACTATACAACATTGCCTCACATGCAACAGCACTTTTGTCATTTATATACTGATTTGTCCATGTTCTTTGTTTTATGTGGGCAAAACGACCACCCCGTTTAAGGACAGGATGGCCAACCACAGATTCTCAATCAGAGAGGCACTAAAGAAAGGCAAATCCGGTCTCCCAGTTGCACAACATTTTGCCACTGTCAGGGTGCCAGGAATCAGACTGAGACGAGAAGTGCAAAAATAATCACACCTTTATTAATAGCAAAAAATAATAAAAAGTCCACAAGTCAAATAACAAGCCAGGAGTCAAAACTAGAGCTGGTAGTCAGACAAGCCGAGTCAGGAGCCAAAGCGAGTAATCAGACGAGCTGGAATCAGGAACAAGGAGAAAAGCAGAGTCAGGAACAAGCCAGGGATCAGGAACCAGGAGGGACGTCAGACAGCCAGGTAATACACAGGAGCTCTCACAAACAGGTCTGAGACAACGCAAGGGCAAAGCATACTGAACAAAGGCCCTTTAAATAATAAGTGATGACATCATAATTCTGAGACTGCATCCTGTCTCACATGGATGATGTAAACCAGTCTGGCCATAAAAGGAAGTGCAGGAAGTGAGCAGCACTCCCAGAATGCACCAAAGTCAGCAAGAGGGGTGAGTAAAATGGCTGCCAGCAGCACACGGCAAACAAGTCAGGAAAAAACCCTGACAGTACCCTCCCCTCAACGACCCCTCCCCCACGGGAGGACAAAAGGCTTATTGGGGAAATGGGCATGGAAGGCACGGAGGAGGGCGGGAGCATGAACATCAGAGGAGGTAACCCATGAACGCTCCTCTGGACCGTAGCCACTCCAATGTACCAAATACTGTACGCGGCCCCTGGACATATGAGAGTCAATAATGCTGATGACCTCATACTCCTTATGGTTATCAACAAAGATAGGATGGGGACGAGGCAACACAGTGGTAAACCGATTACAAACCAATGGTTTCAAGAGGGAGACATGAAAAACATTGGAGATGCACATTGCAGGAGGAAGGTCAAGAGCGTAGGCCACAGGATTGACCCATCGGAGTATTCAAAAAGGACCAACATAACGGGGAGCCAGTTTATTGGAAGGCACACAAAGGTTCAAGTTGCGGGAGGACAGCCAAACTCTCTCACCAACCTGGTAGGAAGGTGCAGGCAGATGCCTACGATCAGCCTGGAACTTTTGGCGCTGCATAGAACGATGAAGGCAATCCTGAATCTGCACCCACGTGGAACGGAGTTGCGGAGATGCTCCTCTAAAGCCGGAATACCCTGAGACATGAATGAATCGGGCAACAAGGATGGTTGAAACCTATAATTCGCCATGAACGTGGATAACTTGGAGGAAGCATTACTAGCACTATTACATGCAAACTCTGCCCAAGGTAACATTCAGACCAATTATTGTGGTGATCTGAGACATAGCAATGGAGGAACCGATTAGTTCCTCGCTTGATTAGACCGTTCCGCAGCCCCTATTGGATTGAGGGTGATATGCCGAGGAGAAGGAGAGCTGGATCCCCATTTGAGCACAAAAGGAATGCCAAAATCTGGAGACAAACTGGCTACCCTGGTCCGACACTATCTCCTTGGGTAACCCATGTAAACGGAAGACCTCACAGGCAAAAATTGAAGCAAGCTCCTGAGCGGTAGGCAACTTCTTCAAGGGAATGCAATGTGACATTTTAGAAAAACGGTCAACCACCATAAGGATAACAGTATTGCCATTGGAAACAGGGAGCTCGACAATGAAGTCCATGGAAAAATGTGTCCAAGGACGCTCACCATTAGCAATAGGTTGAAGAAGACCCACAGGAAGACGTCGAGGAGTCTTATTCTGTGCACAAACTGAGCAGGAGGCAACATATGCAGCAACATCAGAACGAAGACCTGGCCACCAGAATTGTCGAGTGACAGACCAAATCATTTGGTTCTTGCCTGGGTTACCTGCGGCTTTAGGATAGTGGTAAGTGTGCAAAAGTTTAGTTTGAAGATTCTCAGGAACAAAACACTTACTACTAGGTTTCTCAGGAGGTGCATTGGTTTGTGCAGCCAGGATCTCCTCCCCAAGGGAGAAGTCAAATTAGTACGTATGGTAGCCAAAATATGGTCAGGAGGTATAACTGGAGAAGGTACAGACTCCTCCTTGGACAGAGGTGAAAATTGTCGAGAGAGAGCATCAGCCCTAACATTCTTACTACCAGGCAGGTAGGAGACCACATAATTAAACCGAAACAAAAATAGCGCCCATCTGGCCTGTCGGGGCGACAAACGTTTTGCTTCAGATAGATAAGTTAAATTCTTGTGGTCAGTAAGAATGAGCACTGGCACGCTAGTACCCACGAGAAGATGCCTCCATTCCTTGAGTGCCAAAATTATGGCCAGTAATTCCCTGTCGCCAATTTCATAATTGCACTCCGCTGGAGACAATTTCTTAGAGAAGAAACATGGATGCAAGGAACCGTCAGGTGTAGGACGTTGAGTCAAGAGAGCACCTACTCCAGTCTCAGACGCATCAACCTCAAGAACGAAAGGCAGGACAGGATTAGGATGAGCCAGAACTTGAGAAGCAGCAAAGGCAGTCTTAAGACTATCAAAGGCCTTAATGGCAGTAGGTGACCAATGGAGTGGATCATTCTCTTTACGGGTCATGTCTGTGATAGGTTTGACCAAGGAAGAAAAGTTTTTAATAAACTTTCTATAGTAATTGGCGAACCCCAAAAAACGTTGAATAGACCGAAGACCAACTGGGCGAGGCCACTGCAGAACTGCAGATAACTTGTCAGGATCCATGGAGAACCCTGCAACAGAGATAACATAACCTAGGAAGGTTACTTGAGTCTGATGGAACTCACATTTCTCAAGTTTACAAAACAGGCCGTTCTCACATAGTCTCTGAAGAACCCGTGTAACATCAGAACGATGAGCCTCAAGTGTGGGTGAGTGTATGAGGATGTCGTCTAAGTACACCACAACACACTGTTGCAACATATCTCGTAGGACATCATTAATAAATTCCTGGAAAACAGCAGGAGCATTACATAGGCCAAAGGGCATTACAAGATACTCATAATGCCCGCTCCTGGTGTTACATGCTGTTTTCCATTTGTGGCCCTCCTTGATCCTAACGAGATTGTACACTCCTCTCAAATCAAGCTTAGTAAAGACCGTAGCTCCCTTGAGGCGGTCAAAGAATTCTGTAATGAGCGGAATAGGGTAAGCATTCTTAATGGTAAGACGATTAAGACCCTTATATCAATGCATGGTCTTAACTCGACACCCTTTTTCTTCATAAAGAAGAAGCCAGCCCCTGCAGGAGAGCAGGATTTGTGGATGATTGGAAACATACTCCTCCATAGCACAATTCTCTGCAACAGACAGAGGGTAAACCCGGCCCCGAGGAGGAATGGTTCCGGGTTGCAGGTCTATTGCACAATCGTAAGACCGGTGAGGAGGCAACGTACCGGCACGCACCTTGTCAAAAACGTCTAGGAACTCTCGGTACTCCTCTGGCAATTGAGATACTGAAGAAGTGCACAAGACTTTAACTGGTTTCTGAAGACAACTGGAAATACATTGCAGAGACCACGACAAAATTTCGGACCTGCGCCAGTCGAGACTGGGATTGTGCTTTTGGAGCCAGGGATAACCCAGAACAAACGGAAAATGCGGAGAGTTTATCACTTGGAACTGGAGGGTTTCAAAATGGAGAGCCACAACAGCCATGGGCAACGTAGCGGTTTCGTGAGTAACGAGTACGGGCTGAAGGGGCCTGCCATCAATGGCCTCAATAGCAAGCGGAACGGACCGAGAAAAAACAGGAATGGAGTTCTTCGATACAAAAGCACTGTCAATTAAATAGCCCGCAGCACTGGAGTCAACAAGAGCCTGGGTGACTATGGAGGAGACCACCCAGGAAAGGACAACCGTGACCAAAGGTTTCTCATTTAGCGGTTCCGGGGACAAGGATAAACCACCTAAGGTCTGCCCCCGACAGGACCTTAGGTGTGAGCATTTCCCGGCCGTGTAGGACAAGACTTCAAAAGGTGGCCCTGTAACCCACAAAAGAGGCAGAGCTCCTCCCTCCTCCTAAAGGCCCTCTCCGCCGCGGAGAGATGTGTAAATCCCAACTGCATCTGCTCAGCAGTACCTGGTGACTCGGGTCCAGGAGTTATGGGAGGAGAGGGAGGCATGGGTGGGAATGAACACATAGGAGACAACGGTACAGGAGGCTTCCGCAAGCGCTCCTTGAAAGAAGGCCTCTCACTTAGTCTGATGTCAATTAGGATCACAAAAGACACCAATGCCTCGAGATCTTCTGGTAAATCTCTGGCAGTAACTTTGTCTTTAATCGCATCAGAGAGCCCATGAAAGAAGACGGCAACAAGGGCATCATTGTTCCAGCCTACCTCTACTGCAAGTGTACGGAACTCAATGGCATACTGAGAAAAAGATCTTGTACCTTGCTGAATGGACATGAGTCGTTTAGCAGCAGAGGAGGAGCGAGCTGGAACACCAAATACCCTTCGAAAGGAGGCCACAAATTCAGGGTAATTTGAAATCACAGGTTTATTAGTCTCCCACAAGGGATTAGCCCAGGCAAGAGCTGTGTCAGAGAGTAACAAGATGAGAAATCCCACCTTAGCTCTGTCAGAGAGAAACGCCTGAGGTAACATCTCAAAGTAAATGCCCACCTGGTTCAAAAACCCTCTGCACTGATTAGGATCGCCTCCATATCGCTGAGGTAGAGGTGCAGAACCGGACAAGTTCCTGGTAGGACTAGGTGCATCAGTGGAAACAGGAGCAGCCATAACTTGCGGGACACTTTGGTGCGAGTCAGCAGGGTTTGCAGGGCTAGTGCAAATTGATCCAAGCGGTGATCCTGTTCATCCATCCTGGAAATTATGGCAGGTAAAGGTGGATTATTAGCACCATCAGGATTCATGGCCCTTGCGTAATATCAGGGTGCCAGGAATCAGACTGAGACGAAAAGTGCAAAAATAATCACACCTTTATTAATAGCAAAAAATAATAAAAAGTCCATAAGTCAAATAACAAGCCAGGAGTCAAAACTAGAGCTGGTAGTCAGACAAGCCGAGTCAGGAGCCAAAGCGAGTAGTCAGACGAGCCGGAATCAGGAACAAGGAGAACAGCAGAGTCAGGAACAAGCCAGGGATCAGGAACCAGGAGGGACCTCAGACAGCCAGGTAATACACAGGAGCTCTCACAAACAGGTCTGAGACAATGCAAGGGCAAAGCATACCGAACATAGGCCCTTTAAATAATAAGTGATGACATCATAATTCTGAGACTGCATCCTGTCTCACATGGATGATGTAAACCAGTCTGGCCATAAAAGGAAGTGCAGGAAGTGAGCAGCATCTCCCAGAATGCCCCAAAGTCAGCAAGAGAGGTGAGTAAAATGGCTGCCAGCAGCACATGGCAAACAAGTCAGGAAAAAACACTGACAGCCACACAGAAACATAATTTGCCAAGTTTGCGATGCATGATCACCTTCCACCATTGAGGAGGGGGGGGGGGTGACCGAGCCAGAATGCTACTACAATTGCAATCCAGAGGGATTTACATGTTGGGCAGTGTCCCCCCAAAGGGACTGAACAATAAACTTGACTTTGGGCCTTTTATAGGCTAAATATTGTGGATGCTCTCCTCAGCAACACCAAGTACATATGCATTTATCTATTATTCTTTTTACACCGGATGCAGGGGGACCTTCACATACTTGGATATATATGCATTTTAATTTTCTTTCCATTTCACCTTATGTCTACATCATTGTGTTTTGAACTTTGAGTGCATCACTTACATCACCCTGCTATATACATCGTAAACATCAACCAACCCAGACCAAGGGCTGAACCCGCTATATGTGGGGCACGGATTATCCATAATTTCTATTTTTGAAATATTGGCTCATCGTTCATCCAGTGTGCATCACCCATGTTTTAATGCTTTTTACAGCGACAGCCATATCGATAGCATCAACAGAATAATAAAGCGGAAGATAATATATGTAGAACGGACCATTCCGCTATATGTGGAGCCCGATCCCTAACAATGTCTTTGAAGTGACATAGGAGCTTGTGTAAATGTATCCGTTTCATACCCCCAGTGTTTTGACACCAAAATTATGGCTCCCGATTGGCTCAAGACCCGCCTCATTCATTTCTATTAGGCTTACATATTTAGACATCTGATATGTGTGATGCTGGTTCACAGGGCGGAGAGTAGCTAATGCTATGACGTGTATGCAAATTAGCCATGATGCTTCTACCCCGGAACAAGTTGCGATATTTACATCTGAAGATTCCAATCAACTACAAAGAATACGTGGTGGATGCCTCACGCAGCACGAACATGTTATGCTGAACAGCTGAATACTATTCTAATCACTGACAGGAGGGACTATAAATTACGGCAGTATAGACAGTTCTCACACACTTTCCTTGGGACATCACATAGCTGATGTGCCTTCTCTGAAGCACCACTTCTATGAATTTGGGACATTTGATAAAGATGCCAGTACGGCATTGAAACGTCATGCCTTTCCCCTTTTTTTAACCCTTTGACCATTAAAAATTAATTTTTATTTTTAAAAGCCCAGCGAGTGCTGTCTTTTTTGGATCTGTGGATATTTTTCTTGACATATGCACCCTGGCTGAACATCACCCACATGTGTGATGGTGTAGAGCAGGAATCCTCTGTATGCCTTGTTTATTTCAATTAAAGGGACACTGAATCTTAGCAGCCAGATCATTTTAGGTTCAGCACCATGGATAGCGCTTGCTTATTGGAGGCTGACATTTACTAGGTTCTCAACCAAAAATGAGCCGGGTCCTATGCATCACATTCCTGCTTTTTAAATAAAGATAGCAAGAGAACGAAGAAAAATTGACAATAGGAGTAAATTAGAAAGTTGCTTAAAATTGCATGCATTTAGTGTCCCTTTAAGCCAAACATTTTTGTGATTCAGATAGACAATACAATTTTAAACAACTTTCCAATCTATTTCTATTATCTAAGTTGCTTAGGTAGGCACAGAACTAGGCACAGAACTAGGAGCTAGCTGTTGATTGGTGGCTGCACATATGCCTGTCGTCATTGGCTTACCATTGTGTACAGATTGTTTACTGTAGTGCATTGTTGTTACAAGACAATGAAGCAAATTTGATAGAAGTAAATTGGAAAGTTACTTAAAATTGCATGCTCTATCGGAATTATGAATGAAAAATTGTGGTTTCGTGTCCCTTTATGGTAGGCACATTCAAAAACAAACAGGAATACATTTTTATCATGTTCCCTTCTTTAAGCAACAGACTATAATGTACCTTTAACTTTCTGTATCAGCTTATATTTTTTTCACATCTTTTCTCTTTAAAGGGGATACTGTTTTCTTCTTAAAGGGAAATTAAACCCACATTTCTTTCAAGTAATTGGCAAGAGTCCATGAGCTAGTGACGTATGGGATATACAATCCTACCAGGAGGGGCAAAGTTTCACAAACCTCAAAATGCCTATAAATACACCCCTCACCACACCCACAATTCAGTTTTATAAACTTTGCCTCCTATGGAGGTGGTGAAGTAAGTTTGTGCTAAGATTTCTACGTTGATATGCGCTTCTCAGCATTTTGAAGCCCTTTTTCTCTCAGAGAACAGTGAATGTCAGAGGGATGTGAAGGGAGTATCACCTATTGAATTCTATGGTTTTCCTCACTGGAAATCTTTTCATAGGTTCTCTGTTATCGGTCGTAGAGATTCATCTCCTACCTCCCTTATTCAGATCGAAGATATACTCTTATATACCATTACATCTACTGATAACTGTTTCAGTACTGGTTTGGCTATCTGCTATATGTGGATGGGTGTCTTTCGGTAAGTATGTTTTCTTAAGACACTCTCAGCTATGGTTTGGCACTTTATGTATTAATATAAAGTTTTAAATATATGTATTGCACTTATATTTGCCATGAGTCAGGTTTATGTATATTTCCTTTTGCAGACTATCAGTTTCAAAATTGGGAAACATATTTAGGAAGTTCTTACCTGGGGTATAGTCTGTCTTCAAATTGACTGCTTTTCATAAATTTTCATGGGCAAAATTAGGCTTGCGAGGTCGCCAAATGCTGATGTTTATTGCGTCATTCTTGGTGTGAGAATTTTTTGGCATGAAGGCTAAAACTAGTAAATGTTTAAATTCTGTTTATAAACCGCCTGTTGTTTATCCAGAGGTTTTTCCAGTTCCTAATGCTATTTCTGATATGATTTCAAAGGAATGGAATAGGCCTGGTACTTCTTTTATTCCTTCTTCTAGGTTTAAAAAGTTGTATCCTTTGCCAGCAATTAGTTTGGAGTTTTGGGGAAAAATCCCCAAAGTTGATGGGGCTATCTCTACTCTTGCCAAACGTACTACTATTACTTTGGAAGATAGTACTTCTTTTAAGGATCCTTTAGATAGGAAACTTGAATCTTATCTAAGGAAAGCTTATTTATATTCTGGCTATATTCTCAGGCCTGCCATTTCTATGGCTGATGTTGCAGCTGCATCAACTTTTTGGTTGGAAAGCTTAGCGCAACAGGAAACAGATCCTGATTTGTCTAGCATTGTTCACTTGCTTCAACATGCTAATCATTTTATCTGTGATGCTATTTTTGATATAATCAAAATTGATGTTAAATCTATGTCTTTAGCTATTTTAGCTAGAAGAGCTTTGTGGCTCAAATATTGGAATGCTGACATGGTATCTAAGTCTAGATTACTATCTCTTTCTTTGCAAGGTAACAATTTATTTGGTTCTTAGTTGGATTCAATTATTTCAACTGTTACTTGGGGGAAGGGAGTTTTTTACCTCAGGATAAAAGATCTAAGGGTAAATCTAAAGCTTCTAATCGTTTTCGTTCTTTTCGACAGAATAAGCAACAGAAAGTCAATCCTTCTCCCAAAAAATCTGGTTCCAATTGGAAACCTTCAAGTTGGAATAAATCCAAGCCTTTTAAGTCAGTCCCCAAGTCTGCATGGAGGTGCGGCCCTCATCCCAGCTCAGCTGGTGGGGGGCAGATTAAAAGTTTTCCTAAACATTTGGGCAGATTCTGTCCAAAATCAATGGATTTAGAGCATTGTCTCTCAAGGATATCAAATAGGATTCAGAGTAAGACCTCCTGTGAGAAGATTTTTTCTCTCATGCGTTCCAGCAAATCCAGTGAAGGCTCAGGCTTTTCTGAAGTGTGTCAAGGTTACCAATCAATATTTTAGAACTCTGTGCTATTTTCAAAGTTCTTCAGGTTTGGCCTCTGATGAAGAGAGAACCATTCATTTGTTTTCAGACAGACAATATCACAACTGTGGCATATGTCAATCATCAGGGTGGGACTCACAGTCCCCTAGCTATTAAAGAAGTATCTTGGATACTTTCTTGGGCGGAATCCAGCTTTTGTCTAATTTCTGTGGTACATATCCCATGTGTAGACAATTGGGAAGCGGATTATCTCAGCCGTCAGACTTTACATCCGGGGGAGTGGTCGCTCCATCCAGATGTGTTTTTTCAGATTGTTGAGATGTGGGGTCTTCCAAAAATAGATCTGATGGCTTCACATCTAAACAAGAAACTTCCCAGGTACTTGTCCAGTTCCAGGGATCCTCAGGCGGAGTCGGTGGATGCGTTAGCAGTTCCTTGGTTTTACCAACCTGCTTATATCTTCCTGCCTCTAGTTCTTCTTCCAAGAGTGATCTCCAAGATCATCATGGAACATTTGTTTGTGTTTCTAGTAGCACCAGCATGGCCTCACAGGTTCTGGTATGCAGTTCTTGTCCGGATGTCCAGTTGTCAACCTTGGCCACTTCCTTTAAGACCAGACCTTCTGTCTGAAGGACTGTTTTTCCATCAGGATCTCAAATCATTAAATTTGAAGGTATGGAAATTGAACGCCTGGTGCTTAGTCATAGAGGGTTCTCTGACTCAGTGATTGATATTATGTTACAGGCTCATAAATCTGTTTCTAGGAAGATTTATTATCGAGTTTGGAAGACTTTTATTTCACGGTGTTCCTCTCATAAATTCTCCTGGCATTCTTTTAGAATTACTAGAATTTTACAGTTTCTTCAGGATGGTTTGGATAAAGATTTGTCTGCAAGTTCCTTGAAGGGACAAATCTCTGCTCTTTCTGTTTTATTTCAGAGAAAGAATGCTAAGCTTCCTGATATTCACTGTTTTGTACAGGCTTTGGTCCGTATCAAGCCTGTCATTAAATCAATCTCTCCTCCTTGGAGTCTTAATTTGGTTTTGAAGGCTTTACAGGCTCCTCCTTTTGAGCCTATGCATTATTTGGATATTAAACTACTTTCTTGGAAAGTGTTGTTCCTTTAGATATCTCTTCTGCTAGAAGAGTTTCTGAATTATCTGCTCTTTCTTGTGAATCACCTTTTCTGATTTTCCATCAAGATAAGGCAGTTTTGCAGACTTCATTTAAATTTTTACCTAAAGTTGTGAATTCTAACAACATTAATAGGGAAATTGTTGTCCCCTCTTTTTCTCCGAATCCTAAGAATTCTTTGGAGAGATCCTTACATTCTCTGGATGTTGTAAGAGCTTTGAAATATTATGTTGAAGCTACTAAATATTTCAGGAAGACATCTAGTCTATTTATTGTCTTTTCTGGTTCTAGGGAAAGTCAGAAAGCTTCTGCCATTTCCTTGGCATCTTGGTTAAAGCTTTTGATTCATCAGGCTTATTTGGAGTTGGGTCAGGCCCTGCCTCAGAGAATCACAGCTCATTCTACTAGATCAGTTTCCACTTTGTGGGCATTTAAGAATGAAGCTTCAGTTGATCAGATTTGCAAAGCAGCGACTCAGTCTTCTTTGCATACATTTACTAAATTCTACCGTTTTTATGTATTTGCCTCTTCGGAAGCAGTTTTTGGTAGAAAAGTTCTTCAGGCAGCTATTTCAGTTTGATTCCTCTGCTTATGTTTTAAGTTTTTTCTTTTCAATTATGAGAAAAACTTTTTTTTTCCAGCAGAAAATGGCTGTTTTTATTTTATCCCTCCCTCTCTAATGACTCTTCTGTGGAGTTCCACATCTTGGGTATTACTATCCCATGCGTCACTAGCTCATGGACTCTTGCCAATTACATGAAAGAAAACATAATTTATGTAAGAACTTACCTGATAAATTATTTTATTTCATATTGGCAAGAGTCCATGAGGCCCACCCTTTTTATGGTGGTTATGATTTTTTTGTATAAAGCACAATTATATTTCCAGTTCCTTTTTTGATGCTTTTTACTCCTTTTTCTATCACACCACTACTTGGCTATTCGTTAAACTGAATTGTGGGTGTGGTGAGGGGTGTATTTATAGACATTTTGAGGTTTGGGAAACTTTGCCCTTCCTGGTAGGATTGTATATCCCATACATCACTAGCTCATGGATTCTTGCCAATATGAAAGAAATTAATTTATCAGGTAAGATCTTACATAAATTATGTTTTTTTCTTTCATGACTTAGAAAGAGTATGCAATTTTAAACAACTTTCTAATTGACTTCTATTATCTAATTGATATCCTTTGCTGAAAATCATATTTAGATAGGCTCAGTAACTGCTGATTGGTGGCTGCACTTAGATGCTTCATGTGATTGGCTCACTCATATGCATTACTATTTATTCAACAAAGGATATCTAAAGAATGAAGCAAATTAGATAATAGAAGTAAATTGGAATGTTGTTTAAAATTGTATTCGCTATCTGAATCATGAAAACAAATTTTGGGGTCTAATGTCCCTTTAATATGTTTCAAATAACTTGTTATACCAGTTGAGGAGTATTAAATGTATGGAGAATAATTTCATTAGGTTTATTTTTCATATATAACAGCTGTTTCTGCTCATTGAAACCACAACCCAATACAACGGGTTGAGCTTGCAGAGAGAACAGTTGTCTATCTTATCTGTCTAATTATTTACAAAAAAGGTCTTCCATATCTAATTTATCGCTGTTGACTTAAAGGCCAATACTTAGAAAGAACAATGGAAAATGAGCATTTTAGTACCTCTCTGTCACTAGGGGCATTATTTCATCTAAAGCTTTTTTGTAACCAGTACTTAAAGGGATATGAAACCCCCCAAAAATGTATTTTGTGATTAAGACAGAGCACACAATTAAAAAAAACATAATTTATGCTTACCTGATAAATTCCTTTCTCCTGTAGTGTAGTCAGTCTACGGGTCATCCATTACTTATGGGATTATATCTCCTCCCTAACAGGAAGTGCAAGAGGATCACCCAAGCAGAGCTGCTATATAGCTCCTCCCCTCTACGTCATACCCAGTCATTCGACCGAAACCAAATGAGAAAGGAGAAACTATAGGGTGCAGCGGTGACTGGAGTTTAATTTAAAATTTAGACCTGCCGTAAGAACAGGGCGGGCCGTGGACTGACTACACTACAGGAGAAAGGAATTTATCAGGTAAGCATAAATTATGTTTTCTCCTGTTAAGTGTAGTCAGTCCACGGGTCATCCATTACTTATGGGATACCAATACCAAAGCTAAAAGTACACGGATGACGGGAGGGACAGGCAAGATCTTTACACGGAAGGAACCACTGCCTGAAGAACCTTTCTCCCAAAAACAGCCTCCGAAGAAGCAAAAGTGTCAAATTTGTAAAATTTCGAAAAGGTGTGAAGTGAAGACCAAGTTGCAGCCTTGCAAATCTGTTCAACAGAGGCCTCATTTTTAAAGGCCCAAGTGGAAGCCACAGCTCTAGTAGAATGAGCTGTAATTCTTTCAGGAGGCTGCTGTCCAGCAGTCTCATAGGCTAAACGTATTATGCTACGAAGCCAGAAAGAGAGAGAGGTAGCCGAAGCTTTTTGACCTCTCCTCTGTCCAGAATAAATGACAAACAGGGAAGAAGTTTGGCGAAAATCTTTAGTTGCCTGCAAATAAAATTTCAGGGCACGGACCACGTCCAGATTATGCAAAAGACGTTCCTTCTTTGAAGAAGGATTAGGGCACAATGATGGAACAACAATCTCTTGATTGATATTCCTGTTAGTGACTACCTTAGGTAAGAACCCAGGTTTAGTACGCAGAACTACCTTGTCTGAATGAAAAATCAGATAAGGAGAATCACAATGTAAGGCCGATAACTCAGAGACTCTTCGAGCCGAGGAAATAGCCATTAAAAACAGAACTTTCCAAGATAACAGCTTGATATCAATGGAATGAAGGGGTTCAAACGGAACACCCTGTAAAACGTTAAGAACTAAGTTTAAGCTCCACGGCGGAGCAACAGTTTTAAACACAGGCTTAATCCTGGCCAAAGCCTGACAAAAAGCCTGAACGTCTGGAACTTCTGACAGACGCTTGTGTAAAAGGATGGACAGAGCTGAGATCTGTCCCTTTAACGAACTAGCAGATAAACCCTTTTCTAAACCTTCTTGTAGAAAAGACAATATCCTAGGAATCCTAACCTTACTCCATGAGTAACTCTTGGATTCGCACCAATGCAAGTATTTACGCCATATTTTATGGTAAATTTTCCTGGAAACAGGTTTCCTAGCCTGTATTAAGGTATCAATCACTGACTCCGAGAATCCACGCTTTGATAGAATCAAGCGTTCAATCTCCATGCAGTCAGCCTCAGAGAAATTAGATTTGGATGTTTGAAAAGACCCTGAATCAGAAGGTCCTGTATCAGAGGCAGAGACCATGGTGGACAGGACGACATGTCCACTAGATCTGCATACCAGGTCCTGCGTGGCCACGCAGGCGCTATTAGAATCACCGATGCTCTCTCCTGTTTGATTCTGGCAATCAATCGAGGAAGCATCGGGAAGGGTGGAAACACATAAGCCATGTTGAAGACCCAAGGTGCTGTCAGAGCATCTATCAGTACCGCTCCCGGGTCCCTGGACCTGGATCCGTAGCAAGGAAGCTTGGCGTTCTGGCGAGACGCCATGAGATCCAGATCTGGTTTGCCCCAACGCCGAAGCAGTTGGGCAAATACCTCCGGATGAAGTTCCCACTCCCCCGGATGAAAAGTCTGGCGACTTAGGAAATCCGCCTCCCAGTTCTCCACGCCTGGGATGTGGATCGCTGACAGGTGGCAAGAGTGAGACTCTGCCCAGCGAATTATCTTTGAGACTTCCATCATCGCTAGGGAACTCCTTGTCCCTCCCTGATGGTTGATGTAAGCCACAGTCGTGATGTTGTCCGACTGGAACCTGATGAACCTCAGAGTTGCTAACTGAGGCCAAGCCAGAAGAGCATTGAAAACCGCTCTTAATTCCAGAATGTTTATTGGAAGGAGTTTCTCCTCCTGAGTCCATGATCCCTGAGCCTTCAGGGAATTCCAGACAGCGCCCCAACCTAGCAGGCTGGCGTCTGTTGTTACAATCGTCCAATCTGGCCTGCTGAAGGGCATCCCCCTGGACAGATGTGGCCGAGAAAGCCACCATAGAAGAGAATCTCTGGTCTCTTGATCCAGATTCAGCATAGGGGACAAATCTGAGTAATCCTCATTCCACTGACTTAGCATGCATAATTGCAGTGGTCTGAGATGCAGGCGTGCAAAAGGTACTATGTCCATTGCCGCTACCATTAAGCCGATTACCTCCATGCATTGAGCCACTGACGGGTGTTGAATGGAATGAAGGACACTGCAAGCATTTAGAAGTTTTGTTGACCTGTCCTCTGTCAGGTAAATTTTCATTTCTACAGAATCTATAAGAGTCCCCAAGAAGGGAACTCTTGTGAGTGGCAATAGAGAACTCTTTTCTACGTTCACCTTCCACCCATGCGACCTTAGAAATGCCAGAACTAACTCTGTATGAGACTTGGCAGTTTGGAAACTTGACGCTTGTATCAGAATGTCGTCTAGGTACGGAGCTACCGATATTCCTCGTGGTCTTAGTACCGCCAGAAGAGAGCCCAGAACCTTTGTAAAGATTCTTGGAGCTGTAGCTAACCCGAAGGGAAGAGCTACAAACTGGTAATGCCTGTTTAGGAAGGCAAACCTTAGGTACCGATAATGATCTTTGTGAATCGGTATGTGAAGGTAGGCATCCTTTAAATCCACTGTGGTCATGTACTGACCCTTTTGGATCATAGGTAAGATTGTCCGAATAGTTTCCATTTTGAACGATGGAACTCTTAGGAATTTGTTTAGGATCTTTAAGTCCAAGATTGGTCTGAAGGTTCCCTCTTTTTTGGGAACCACAAACAGATTTGAGTAAAACCCTTGTCCTTGTTCCGACCGCGGAACTGGGTGGATCACTCCCATTATTAAAAGGTCTTGTACACAGCGTAGAAACGCCTCTTTCTTTATCTGGTTTGCTGACAACCTTGAAAGATGAAATCTCCCTTTTGGAGGAGAAGCTTTGAAGTCCAGAAGATATCCCTGAGATATGATCTCTAACGCCCAGGGATCCTGGACATCTCTTGCCCAAGCCTGGGCGAAGAGAGAAAGTCTGCCCCCCACTAGATCCGTTTGCGGATCGGGGGCCCTCACTTCATGCTGTCTTAGGGGCGGCAGCAGGCTTTCTGGCCTGCTTGCCCTTGTTCCAGGACTGGTTAGGTTTCCAGCCCTGTCTGTAGCGAGCAACAGTTCCTTCCTGTTTTGGAGCGGAGGAAGTTGATGCTGCTCCTGCCTTGAAGTTACGAAAGGCACGAAAATTAGACTGTTTAGCCCTTGGTTTGGCTCTGTCTTGAGGCAGGGCATGGCCCTTACCTCCAGTAATGTCAGCAATAATTTCTTTCAAACCGGGTCCGAATAATGTTTGCCCTTTGAAAGGTATGTTAAGCAATTTAGATTTAGAAGTCACATCGGCTGACCAGGATTTAAGCCACAGCGCTCTGCGCGCTTGAATGGCGAATCCGGAGTTCTTAGCCGTAAGCTTAGTTAAGTGTACTACGACATCAGAAATAAATGAATTAGCTAGCTTAAGGACTCTAAGCTTGTCTATAATCTCATCCAATGGAGCTGAGCTAATGGTCTCTTCCAGAGACTCAAACCAGAATGCCGCCGCAGCCATGACAGGCGCAATGCATGCAAGGGGTTGTAATATAAAACCTTGTTGAACAAACATTTTCTTAAGGTAACCCTCTAACTTTTTATCCATTGGATCTGAAAAAGCACAGCTATCCTCCACCGGGATAGTGGTGCGCTTAGCCAGAGTAGGGACCGTCTGCCATAAGTCCCGTGTGGTGGCGTCTATTGGAAACATTTTTCTAAATATAGGAGGGGGTGAAAAAGGCACACCGGGTTTATCCCACTCCTTGTTAACAATTTCTGTAAGCCTTTTAGGTATAGGAAAAACGTCAGTACACGTCGGTACCGCAAAATATTTATCCAGCCTACATATTTTCTCTGGAATTGCAACCGTGTTACAATCATTCAGAGCCGCTAATACCTCCCCTAGTAATACACGGAGGTTCTCAAGCTTAAATTTAAAATTTGAAATGTCTGAGTCCAGTTTACTTGGATCAGATCCGTCACCCACAGAATGAAGCTCTCCGTCCTCATGTTCTGCAAATTGTGACGCAGTATCAGACATGGCTCTATTATTATCAGCGCACTCTGTTCTCACCCCAGAGTGGTCGCGTTTACCCCTAAATTCTGGCAATTTAGATAATACTTCAGTCATAACATTAGCCATGTCTTGCAAAGTGATTTGTAAGGGCCGCCCTGATGTACTTGGCGCCACAATATCACGCACCTCCTGAGCGGGAGACGAAGGTACTGACACGTGAGGAGAGTTAGTCGGCATAACTTCCCCCTCGTTGTCTGGTGAAATTTTCTTTACATGTACAGATTGGCTTTTATTTAAAGTAGCATCAATGCAATTAGTACACAAATTTCTATTGGCCTTTAAACATATTGCACAAAGAGATTCCTCTGTGTCAGACATGTTTAAACAAACTAGCAATTAGACTAGCAAGTTTGGAAAATACTTTTCAAATAAATTTACAAGCAATATAAAAAACGTTACTGTGCCTTTAAGAAGCACACAAAACTGTCACAGTTGAAATAACAATGAACCAAATTAATTATAGCAACCAAATTTTCACAGTAAATGCATTAAGTTAGCAAAGGATTGCACCCACCAGCAAATGGATGATTAACCCCTTAGTACCCAAAAACGGATAACAATTTAATATAAGCGTTTTTATCACAGTCAAAGCACAGTCTCACAGGTCTACTGTGAGTGATTACCTCCCTCAAAACTAGTTTTGGAGACCCCTGGGCTCTGTAGAGACGTCCTGGATCATGGAGGAAGAAATAGGAAGACTGTGACTGAATTTTTACTGCGCAATAAAGCGCCAAAATAGGCCCCTCCCACTCATAAAACAACAGTGGGGAAGCTCAGTAAACTGATTTTATTCATAAACAAACGACAGCCATGTGGAAAAATAATGCCCATAAAGTTTTATCACCAAGTACCTCAGAGAAAAACGATTAACATGCCAGTAAACGTTTTAAATATAAAATTATGAAATGTTATTAAAAAGCCTGCTGCTAGTCGCTTTCACTGCAGTGGAGGCTCAAATATAAGTTAAATGTATACAGTATTTTCTTAGTGAAGTTCCATTCCCTAGAAATACCTCAGTGTAAACATACATACATATCAGCCCGATACCAGTCACTACTACTGCATTTAAGGCTGCACTTACATTACATCGGTATCAGCAGTATTTTCTCAGTCAATTCCATTCCTTAGAAAATAATAAACTGCAACATACCTCCTTGCAGGTGAACCCTGCCCGCTGTCCCCTGTTCTGAAGTTACCTCACTCCTCAGAATGGCCGAGAACAGCAATGGATCTTAGTTACGACCGCTAAGATCATACACAAACTCAGGTAGATTCTTCTTCTAATGCTGCCTGAGAAAGAACAACACACTCCGGTGCTGTTTAAAATAACAAACTTTTGATTGAAGAAATAAAAACTAAGTATAACAACCACAGTCCTCTCACACGTCCTATCTATTAGTTAGGTGCAAGAGAATGACTGGGTATGACGTAGAGGGGAGGAGCTATATAGCAGCTCTGCTTGGGTGATCCTCTTGCACTTCCTGTTAGGGAGGAGATATAATCCCATAAGTAATGGATGACCCGTGGACTGACTACACTTAACAGGAGAAAATAAAAAAAATATTCCAATTTACTTCTATTATCAAATTTGCTTTATCCCCAAGGTATTATTTGCTAAAGGGATACAGCACTACATGGTAAGAAATAGTGCAGTTATCTTGTTATCTAGTGCTCATGCAAATGGATAACAATCTTCTAAAACTGCTGCCATATAGTGCTCCAGAAATGTGCACTCTCCTAAGCTTATGTTCCTGCTTTCAACAAAAGATATCAAGAGAATGAGGAAAACATAATTTATGCTTACCTGATAAATTTATTTCTCTTGTAGTGTATCCAGTCCACGGATCATCCATTACTTGTGGGATATTCTCCTTCCCAACAGGAAGTTGCAAGAGGATCACCCACAGCAGAGCTGCTATATAGCTCCTCCCCTCACTGCCATATCCAGTCATTCGACCGAAACAAGCCGAGAAAAGGAGAAACCATAGGGTGCAGTGGTGACTGTAGTTTAATTAAAATTTAGACCTGCCTGAAAAGGACAGGGCGGGCCGTGGACTGGATACACTACAAGAGAAATAAATTTATCAGGTAAGCATAAATTATGTTTTCTCCTGTTAAGTGTATCCAGTCCACGGATCATCCATTACTTGTGGGATACCAATACCAAAGCTAAAGTACACGGATGATGGGAGGGACAAGGCAGGAACTTAAACGGAAGGAACCACTGCCTGTAGAACCTTTCTCCCAAAAACAGCCTCCGAAGAAGCAAAAGTATCAAATTTGGAAAATTTGGAAAAAGTATGAAGGGAAGACCAAGTTGCAGCCTTGCAAATCTGTTCAACAGAGGCCTCATTTTTAAAGGCCCAGGTGGAAGCCACAGCTCTAGTAGAATGAGCTGTAATCCTTTCAGGAGGCTGCTGTCCAGCAGTCTCATAGGCTAAACGGATTATACTCCGAAGCCAAAAAGAAAGAGAGGTTGCCGAGGCCTTCTGACCTCTCCTCTGTCCAGAGTAAACAACAAACAGGTTAGATGTTTGGCGAAAATCTTTAGTAGCCTGTAAGTAAAACTTCAAGGCACGGACTACGTCTAGATTATGCAAAAGACGTTCCTTCTTTGAAGAAGGATTAGGACATAATGATGGAACAACAATCTCTTGATTGATATTCTTGTTAGAAACCACCTTAGGTAAAAACCCAGGTTTTGTACGCAGAACAACTTTATCTGAATGAAAGATCAGATAAGGAGAATCACAATGTAAGGCAGATAACTCCTAGACTCTTCGAGCCGAGGAAATAGCCATCAGAAAAAGAACTTTCCATGAAAGAAGTTTGATATCAATAGAATGAAGGGGTTCAAACGGAACTCCTTGAAGAACTTTAAGAACCAAGTTTAAGCTCCATGGAGGAGCAACAGGTTTAAACACAGGCTTAATTCTAACTAAAGCCTGACAAAATGCCTGAACGTCTGGAACTTCTGCCAGACGCTTGTGTAAAAGAATAGACAGAGCAGAAATCTGTCCCTTTAAAGAACTAGCTGATAATCCTTTGTCCAAACTCGCTTGGAGGAAGGACAATATCCTAGGAATCCTAACCCTACTCCATGAGTAATTCTTGGATTCACACCAATGAAGATATTTACGCCATATCTTGTGGTAAATTTTCCTGGTGACAGGCTTTCGTGCCTGTATTAAGGTATCAATTACTGACTCGGAGAAGCCACGCTTTGATAGGATCAAGTGTTCAATCTCCATGCAGTCAGTCTCAGAGAAAGTAGATTCGGATGATTGAAAGGACCTTGTATTAGAAGGTCTTGTCTCAGAGGCAGAGTCCATGGTGGAAAGGATGACATGTCCACTAGGTCTGCATACCAGGTCCTGCGTGGCCATGCAGGCGCTATCAATATCACCGATGCTCTTTCCTGTTTGATTTTGGCAATCAGACGAGGGAGCAGAGGAAACGGTGGAAACACATAAGCCAGGTTGAAGAACCAAGGCGCTGCTAGAGCATCTATCAGTGCCGCTTCTGGGTCCCTGGACCTGGATCCGTAACAAGGAAGCTTGGCGTTCTGGCGAGACGCCATGAGATCCAATTCTGGTTTGCCCCAACGGAGAACCAATTGAGCAAACACCTCCGGATGGAGTTCCCATTCCCCCGGATGAAAAGTCTGACGACTTAGAAAATCCGCCTCCCAGTTCACTACACCTGGGATATGGATCGCTGACAGGTGGCAAGAGTAAGTCTCTGCCCAGCGAATTATCTTGGAGACTTCTGACATCGCTAGGGAACTCCTTGTCCCTCCCTGATGGTTGATGTAAGCCACAGTCGTGATGTTGTCCGACTGGAACCTGATGAACCTCAGAGTTGCTAACTGAGGCCAAGCCAGAAGAGCACTGAAAACCGCTCTTAATTCCAGAATGTTTATTGGAAGGAGTTTCTCCTCCTGAGTCCATGATCCCTGAGCCTTCAGGGAATTCCAGACAGCGCCCCAACCTAGAAGGCTGGCATCTGTTGTTACAATTGTCCAATCTGGTCTGCGAAAGGTCATACCCTTGGACAGATGGGCCCGAGATAACCACCAGAGAAGAGAATCTCTGGTTTCCTGATCCAGATTTAGTAGAGGGGACAAATCTGTGTAATCCCCATTCCACTGACTGAGCATGCATAATTGCAGCGGTCTGAGATGCAGGCGCGCGAATGGCACTATGTCCATCGCCGCTACCATTAAGCCGATTACTTCCATGCACTGAGCCACCGTGGGGCGTGGAATGGAGTGAAGAACACGGCAAGAATTTAGAAGTTTTGATAACCTGGACTCCGTCAGGTAAATTTTCATTTCTACAGAATCTATTAGAGTCCCTAGGAAGGAAACCCTCGTGAGAGGAGATAGAGAACTCTTTTCTTCGTTCACTTTCCACCCATGCGACCTCAGGAATGCCAGAACTATCTCTGTATGAGATTTGGCAATTTGAAAGCTTGACGCCTGTATCAGGATATCGTCCAGGTAAGGAGCCACCACTATGCCTCGCGGTCTTAGGACCGCCAGAAGTGAGCCCAGAACCTTTGTAAAAATTCTTGGGGCTGTAGCCAACCCGAATGGAAGAGCTACAAATTGGTAATGCCTGTCTAGAAAAGCAAACCTCAGGAACTGATGATGATGCTTGTGAATCGGAATGTGAGGTAGGCATCCTTTAAGTCCACTGTGGTCATGTACTGACCCTCTTGGATCATGGGTAAAATGGTTTGAATAGTTTCCATCTTGAATGACGGAACTCTGAGGAATTTGTTTAGGATCTTTAAATCCAAAATTGGTCTGAAGGTTCCCTCTTTTTTGGGAACCACAAACAGATTTGAATAAAACCCCTGTCCTTGTTCCGTCCGCGGAACTGGATGGATCACTCCCATTACAAGGAGATCTTGTACGCAGCTTAGGAATGCCTCTTTCTTTATCTGGTTTGCAGATAATCTTGAAAGGTGAAATCTCCCTTGTGGAGGAGAAGCTTTGAAGTCCAGAAGATATCCCTGAGATATGATCTCCAACGCCCAGGGATCCTGAACATCTCTTGCCTACGCCTGGGCGAAGAGAGAGAGTCTGCCCCCTACTAGATCCGTTGTCGGATAGGGGGCCGCTCCTTCATGCTGTCTTAGAGGCAGCAGCAGGCTTTCTGGCCTGCTTGCCCTTGTTTCAGGACTGGTTAGGTTTCCAGGCCTGCTTGGATTGAGCAAACGTTCCCTCTTGTTTTGAAGCAGAGGAAGTTGATGCTGCACCTGCCTTGAAATTTCGAAAGGCACGAAAATTAGACTGTTTGGCCTTTGATTTGGCCCTGTCCTGAGGAAGGGTATGACCCTTACCTCCAGTAATGTCAGCAATAATTTCTTTCAAACCAGGCTCGAATAAGGTCTGCCCCTTGAAAGGAATGTTGAATAATTTAGACTTTGAAGTCACATCAGCTGACCAGGATTTGAGCCATAGCGCCCTACGCGCCTGGATGGCGAATCCGGAATTCTTAGCCGTTAGTTTAGTTAAATGAACAATGGCATCAGAAACAAATGAGTTAGCTAGCTTAAGAGTTCTAAGCTTGTCAACAATTTCAGTCAATGGAGCTGTATGGATGGCCTCTTCCAGGGCCTCAAACCAGAATGCCGCGGCAGCAGTGACAGGCGCAATGCATGCAAGGGGCTGTAAAATAAAACCTTGTTGAATAAACATTTTCTTAAGGTAACCCTCTAATTTTTTTATCCATTGGATCTGAAAAAGCACAACTGTCCTCAACCGGGATAGTGGTACGCTTTGCTAAAGTAGAAACTGCTCCCTCCACCTTAGGGACAGTCTGCCATAAGTCCCGTGTAGTGGCATCTATTGGAAACATTTTTCTAAATATAGGAGGTGGGGAAAAGGGCACACCGGGCCTATCCCACTCCTTACTAATAATTTCTGTAAGCCTTTTAGGTATTGGAAAAACATCAGTACTCACCGGCACTGCATAGTATTTATCCAGCCTACACAATTTCTCTGGCACTGCAATTGTGTCACAGTCATTCAGAGCAGCTAATACCTCCCCAAGCAATACACGGAGGTTCTCAAGCTTAAATTTAAAATTAGAAATCTCTGAATCAGGTCTCCCCGATTCAGAGACGTCACCCACAGACTGAAGCTCTCCGTCCTCAGGTTCTGCATATTGTGACGCAGTATCAGACATGGCTCTTACAGCATCTACACGCTCTGTATCTCGTCTAACCCCAGAGCTATCGCGCTTGCCTCTCAATTCAGGCAATCTGGATAATACCTCTGACAGGGTATTATTCATGATTGCAGCCATGTCCTGCAAAGTAATCGCTATGGGCGTCCCTGATGTACTTGGCGCCATATTAGCGTGCGTCCCTTGAGCGGGAGGCGAAGGGTCCGACACGTGGGGAGAGTTAGTCGGCATAACTTCCCCCTCGACAGACCCCTCTGGTGACAATTCTTTTATAGATAAAGACTGATCTTTACTGTTTAAGGTGAAATCAATTCATTTAGTACACATTCTCCTATGGGGCTCCACCATGGCTTTTAAACATAATGAACAAGTATCCTCTGTTTCAGACATGTTTGTACAGACTAGCAATGAGACTAGCAAGCTTGGAAAACACTTTAAAGCAAGTTAACAAGCAATATAAAAAACGTTACTGTGCCTTTAAGAGAAACAAATTTTGACAAAATTTTAAATAACAGTGAAAAAAGGCAGTTACACTAACAAAAATTTTACAGTGTATGTAACAAGTCAGCAGAGCATTGCACCCACTTGCAAATGGATGATTAACCCCTTAATAACAAAAACAGAATAATAAATGACAAAAACGTTTTTTAAACATAGTCACAACAACTGCCACAGTCTACTGTGATTGTTACCCTCCTCAAACACGACTTTGAAGCCTTTTGAGCCCTTCAGAGATGTCCTGTATCATGCAGAGGGAAGCTGAATGTCTCTGTCAGTATTTTTAGCTGCACAGAAAAGCACTAAAATAGGCCCTTCCCACTCATATTACAACAGTGGAAAGCTTCAGGAAACTGTTTCTAGGCAAAAATCAAGCCAGCCATGTGGAAAAAAACTAGGCCCCAATAAGTTTTGTCACCAAACATATATAAAAACGATTAACATGCCAGCAAACGTTTTATATTACACTTTTATAAGAGTATGTATCTCTGTTAATAAGCCTGATACCAGTCGCTATCACTGCATTTAAGGCTTAACTTACATTAATCCGGTATCAGCAGCATTTTCTAGCAAATTCCATCCCTAGAAATATATTAACTGCACATACCTTATTGCAGGAAAACCTGCACGCCATTCCCTCTCTGAAGTTACCTCACTCCTCAGAATATGTGAGAACGGCAGTGGATCTTAGTTACTTCTGCTAAGATCATGCTAAGGCAGATTCTTCTTCTAATGCTGCCTGAGATGAAACAGTACACTCCGGTACCATTTAAAAATAACAAACTTTTGATTGAAGTTAAAAAACTAACTATAATACACCACTCTCCTCTTACTACGTCCATCTTTGTTGAGAGTTGCAAGAGAATGACTGCATATGGCAGTGAGGGGAGGAGCTATATAGCAGCTCTGCTGTGGGTGATCCTCTTGCAACTTCCTGTTGGGAAGGAGAATATCCCACAAATAATGGATGATCCGTGGACTGGATACACTTAACAAGAGAAAAGTATATAATAGAAGTGATGCAGCATAGCTGTAAAAAGCTGACTAAAAGACATCTCTATGTCAAAATGGAAGATATTTACCTCAAAATGTCCTATTCATACTGTAAAGAGACTTTAAGCAGCCAATCAGGATGCTAGTCCCAGGACTTGCAAGGGAGTGTGCATCTGGCATGTGCTGGCACATTCATGTTATTTCCCTATTCAGTTCACGAAGATTACTATGAAATCTCACGAAAATTCATTGAAATCTCATGAGAACATAGCAAAGCATAACATGACCTCAGCACTTTTTTTTTCTTTAATAACTGTTCACAGAGCACTTACTCTGAGGAGCTGAAGAAATTGTGAGGTAAAATATCTTCCCTTTTTACATATGTTTTACATTTTTACAGATGTTCAGGTAATATTTTCATGTCAGCTTTTTGCCGTTATACTGCATCCCTTTCAAGTAATTTAGCATATTATGTCCCTTTAAGAGGAGAAAATATATGAGTACACTGTCCCTTTAAATAATTTTTAATATATATTTACTATCACCTATCAACTCCATTTATATATTTAATATGCATCATTCTTAAAAATCTAGCAAAAAATACCTTATTCCTCTCTAAAGCCATAGTAACACATCCTTGCATATCCCAGGCATAGCGCTGGCTTATGTTTCTAGCCTTTTTATATAGATACTAAACCTGCCTGTGTGTGTCTGCAGTGGGGGGGGGGCAGTGTTTGTGAATCTTCCTGCCTCTGGCTATGTATATAACACACACGTTGGAGATGTCTCTCCACTGGGTCTGAGATAAATACAAAATAAATTATTAGAAACGACAGACGGAAATGTTTACAGATAGCCAGCAAATGCAGAAAACTGTGCGACTGTTCAATAGTCCCCCAACCCCCTCTTCTATATGTTGAAAGGGATTATGGGATGCTCCCAAACTCAACTGGGATTAGTACAGATGAAGTCAGTAAAACTGACCCTTATTACCTTCCATGATATATTCAAATCAGCTTTATTTCTGTTTAACAAATATGTATGGATAGATACAGATAGATAGATAGATAGATAGATAGATAGATAGATAGATAGATAGATAGATAGAGTATAAATAATAAACTATGCAGTGGCCTACAAAGTGTATATAAAATGAAGGAATCTCATTTTATTTTAAATAGGTAAGCAGAAATGATTCCACTCACAAAAGAATGATATTTGTAATGTTAGGACCAGTCAATATTGGAATTTTATTATAAAAACATAAAAGGTGTGTATTTTTTTTTTTTTTTACAGACGAATGGTTTGTGGCAACCCTGTATCAAGCAAATCTATCAGCGCCATTTTTCCAACATATATACACAAATGAACACATAAATACACATGTATACACACACATTATATATATATATATATATATTACATATAAACACATAAATACACATGCATACACAAATAAACACATAAATACACATGTATACACACACATTATATATATATATATATATTACATATAAACACATAAATACACATGCATACACATATAAACACATAAATACACATGTATACACACACATTATATATATATATATATTACATATAAACACATAAATACACATGCATACACAAATAAACACATAAATACACATGCATACACAAATAAACACATAAATACACATGTATACACACACATTATATATATATATATTACATATAAACACATAAATACACATGTATACACACACATTATATATATATATATATATATATTACATATAAACACATAAATACACATGTATACACACACATTTTATATATATATATATATATATATATATATATATATATATATATATATATTACATATAAACACATAAATACACATGCATACACAAATAAACACATAAATACACATGTATACACACACATTATATATATATATATATTACATATAAACACATAAATACACATGTATACACACACATTATATATATATATATATATTACATATAAACACATAAATACACATGTGTACACACACATTATATATATATATATATATATATATATATATATATATATATATATATATATATATATATATATATTACATATAAACACATAAATACACATGCATACACACACATTATATATATATATATATATATTACATATAAACACATAAATACACATGTATACACACACATTATATATATATATATATATTACATATAAACACATAAATACACACATAAATACACATGTATACACACACATTATATATATATATATTACATATAAACACATAAATACACATGTATACACACACATTATATATATATATATTACATATAAACACATAAATACACATGTATACACACACATTATATATATATATATATATATTACATATAAACACATAAATACACATGCATACACAAATAAACACATAAATACACATGTATACACACATTATATATATATATATATTATTTTTTTACATATAAACACATAAATACACATGCATACACAAATAAACACATAAATACACATGTATACACACACATTATATATATATATATATATATATATATATATTTTACATATAAACACTAATATACACATGTATACACATATAAACACATAAATACACATGTATAAACACACATTATATATATATATATATATATATATATATATATTACATATAAACACTAATATACACATGTATACACACACATTATATATATATATATATATATATATATTACATATAAACACTAATATACACATGTATACACATATAAACACATAAATACACATGTATACACACACATTATATATATATATATATATATATTTTACATATAAACACTAATATACACATGTATACACATATAAACACATAAATACACATGTATACACACACATTATATATATATATATATATGATCCACAGAGAGAACCAAAATAAGCGCTTCAAAGCCAAGGTTGATGAATAAAAAACTGTGTGTTTTATTAGGACATTTAAAAACAAAGAATGTCCACAAAGGACAAAAAGTAATCCAGGTTAGTGTAGCAGGCACACAGAGCAGACATGTTTCGTGCTCAGGTAGCACTTGATCACTGCTTACCTGTGCACCTGCAAAGGCCTGCCTTTTAATTACACAAATTTAAAGTGATACATTACACATTTCATTTAGACAACCTGAATAAGTGAATATCAAGAGTAAATCTGCATAGTTAATCTATGTATTATATATGGGAATATAGCAAACTTTGCAAAGAATTTATATTATGCTAGAATGCAAAGAAAACTGAATGGAAAATGTTTTTATATTAAATAGCAAATTTGTATATCTTAGTTTAAAGCTAGTCAAAGATGGAAAATTATATATAAAAAGAAACTGACATGAAGAGTAAATCTGCATAGTTAATCTATGTTTTATATATAGGAATATAGCAAATTTTGCAAATAATTGATATTATGTTGAAATACTTAGAAGACTAATGGAAAATGATTTTATATTGAAAAACAGATTTATGTATCTTAGTTTAATACTAGTCATTAAAGTAAAAAATTAAGTACAGTTATGGGCTGACTTTTGTAGGACTATCAAATTTTGCACTATCCTATAATTATAGTTTATTATACAAATAAATCTAAATCTCTTCTTTTGTTAATCCCTAAAGGATAACTAGTTTGTAAAGTCAGTATCCAAAAAACTTCTCTTTTGTCTAGCATCATTTCCCTATTTCCTCCTCTACTCCAAATAGGAACAAAATCTATGCCCTGCACCATTAGGGCATTAACATCCGCATTATGCTTTTCTTTGAAATGTCTCGCTACTGGAGTATCTGAACTCTCATCTTCTATGCTACGTAGGTGTTCTAAAAACCTTTCCTTGAGCGGCCTGGTGGTCTTACCTGTGTACTGCATAAAACAGATTTTACAGGTTAACAGATATATCACATGAGTAGTTGAACAGTTTATTGAATAGTTAATTTTGTGTTGTTTATGGGTTACTGACGATGTTATTACTTCTCCTTCTTTTACAAAATTACAGGTCCTACATATTGGCCTCCTACATTTGTGGAAGCCCCTTTTTCTTTGAAGCCAATTTTTGTTTGAAATAGGTTTAAGCTCAGAAGGAGATAAAAAGTTAGATAAAGTTTTACCTCTTTTTGATATAAAATTGCACCCTTCCTGCATGATTTCTTTAAGTATGGGATCAGAATATAATATAGGTATAGAACCTTGCACAATTTTACAAATTTTGTTGTATTCCAAACTATAGTTTGTAATGAATTTGAGTTTATTCTGATATTTGTCAGTATTTACATGTTGTTTCTTCCTATTCAAAAGATTTTTCCTTGGTATTTTGTCCACTGTATTTTTAGCTTTTATTAATGTCTCATTTTTATAGCCTCTATCTTTAAGTCTCTCTAAGGCTATCTTTGCATGTTTTTGGTATTCATCCTCTGTCGTACAGTTTCTTTTAAGTCTAATTAGTTCTCCTTTAGGTATTGTATTAATAACATGTTTGGGGTGACATGAGTCATATTTTAAAGTGGTATTGCCTGCTGTTGGTTTCCTAAATAGTGTAGTGTTTATATTATTGGATTTATCATCGATAAAGATTGTCAAATCAAGGAAATTGACATTAGTTGTACTATAATGGCTTGTAAATTCAATGCCACATTCATTAGAGTTTAGGTATTGACAAAATTCCTCTATTTCAGAATCATTTCCATCATATATAAATAGCAGGTCATCTATGTATCGAAAAAATGATACGATACGTGATTTGTGAGGGTTTCTATCTCCAAAGACATGGGACAGCTCCCACCAACCCATGAAGAGGTTGGCATAGGAGGGGGCAAATTTAGCCCCCATAGCTGTCCCACGTCTCTGGAGATAGAAACTATTACCAAATTTAAAAAAATTATGTGTTAGCAAATACTCTATTGCATTAATCAGAAAGACCTTAGAAGGTGCTTCATAATTACTGTAATTGTCTAGAAAAAATTCTATTGCTTTTAAGCCCTTCTCATGTACTATTGAGGTGTACAAGGATGAGACATCTGATGTGATTAATCTGTAGGTTGGTTTCCATTGTATATTTTCTAGTTTTCTTAATAGTGCTGTTGTGTCTTGAATGTAGGATGGGAGATTACATACTAGTGGTTGCAAAAAAGAATCCACTAATTCTGAGAGTGATTCATTGAGTGAGTTGATGCCAGCTATTATGGGCCTTCCAGGAGGTAATACAGGATCTTTATGTATCTTTGGAAAATAATGAAAGATGGGTGTTACTGGAAATTCAGGGACAAGTGCTTCTTGTATTGACATCATCAAGATAATGTGGACTTCAAGAAATATGATATTCAGTTTGAAAAAAATATGAATAAATTCAAACAGGAACTTTGGCAGTTCAAGTCTAGAAAGATGGTACGTGATAAAAAGGATTATGAATCTAAGCAAGTGTACAGATGGAGCAGTGAGGAAAGCTCTAAACCTAGGTACTTTAAACGTCACTATCAAAACAAAAGATCAGAAAAGAAAGAAAAAACAGTAACGTTTTCTGATACAGAATACGAGTTTGACTCATCTGATGGGGATGTGACAGAAGAAAATGATGTTCCTAATGTCTTGCGAACCATGGATGCAACATCAGTGCCTGAACCTATGTCTCAATCTTCAAAAAACGGGCAGGACAGATCTCAACCCCCAGGAAGAATAAAAAAACACATAGAGGGGCAAGAGGAAAGGGCAGAAGAACAACGTGCATCCACTCAAGTACTAAACAAAACCAAGAAAGGAAATCTGCGCAAGACATACACAACCAGATCACAGAAAATGCACAAGAAATATGCATGAACTCAGATGTTATCAATCTATCTTCTAAAAATCTGACTAGTTTAGAGACCTCTGTTCTATCAAAAGGACTTAACTTTGTTCCCACAAATCATTTCAACATGTTTGACACCATTTTAGATATTAATAGATTTGTGCGCAAAATTACTTTGCGTAGGCATTTTTATTCTGCTCAGGATAAAGATATGTCGCCAACTACTGATATGAGTGAAGATACAGTTAGCACTGATTACACTGAAATAGATAAGATGCATTTCACAGATTGGTGCAGTGTATATGACCTTCAAACACTTGAACAAGAAAATCACATAACTAAAATAGGGCTGCCAGACACAAAAGGGATTTCACTTAAACATATTAAGAACAAAAGTTCCTTTTATCCAACACAAATGAGACCTAAAGTCCTAGACATTTTTCAAAAGACCATTGAAAATAAACTCAGAGTTCTAGATGAAAACAATAGAGATACAACTAAATCTAAATACAGACCAAAATCAAACCTTACATATGCAGAGAAGGAAGCATTGAAGTCTTTAACTAAAGATGAGGAATTAATCATTAGACAGTCAGACAAGGGCGGCAATGTGGTCGTGCTAAATAGAAAAGACTATTTAGCTGAAGCTACTAGACAGTTAACTGACACAAATGTATATGTAAAATTAAAGGAGAATCCAACTAAAAAATTTAAAGAACAACTGACTAGTTTAGTGTGTTATGCCAGAAACAACAATATAATAAATCAGTCAATACAAGAAGCACTTGTCCCTGAATTTCCAGTAACACCCATCTTTCATTATTTTCCAAAGATACATAAAGATCCTGTATTACCTCCTGGAAGGCCCATAATAGCTGGCATCAACTCACTCAATGAATCACTCTCAGAATTAGTGGATTCTTTTTTGCAACCACTAGTATGTAATCTCCCATCCTACATTCAAGACACAACAGCACTATTAAGAAAACTAGAAAATATACAATGGAAACCAACCTACAGATTAATCACATCAGATGTCTCATCCTTGTACACCTCAATAGTACATGAGAAGGGCTTAAAAGCAATAGAATTTTTTCTAGACAATTACAGTAATTATGAAGCACCTTCTAATGTCTTTCTGATTAATGCAATAGAGTATTTGCTAACACATAATTTTTTTAAATTTGGTAATAGTTTCTATCTCCAGAGACGTGGGACAGCTATGGGGGCTAAATTTGCCCCCTCCTATGCCAACCTCTTCATGGGTTGGTGGGAGCTGTCCCATGTCTTTGGAGATAGAAACCCTCACAAATCACGTATCGTATCATTTTTTCGATACATAGATGACCTGCTATTTATATATGATGGAAATGATTCTGAAATAGAGGAATTTTGTCAATACCTAAACTCTAATGAATGTGGCATTGAATTTACAAGCCATTATAGTACAACTAATGTCAATTTCCTTGATTTGACAATCTTTATCGATGATAAATCCAATAATATAAACACTACACTATTTAGGAAACCAACAGCAGGCAATACCACTTTAAAATATGACTCATGTCACCCCAAACATGTTATTAATGCAATACCTAAAGGAGAACTAATTAGACTTAAAAGAAACTGTACGACAGAGGATGAATACCAAAAACATGCAAAGATAGCCTTAGAGAGACTTAAAGATAGAGGCTATAAAAATGAGACATTAATAAAAGCTAAAAATACAGTGGACAAAATACCAAGGAAAAATCTTTTGAATAGGAAGAAACAACATGTAAATACTGACAAATATCAGAATAAACTCAAATTCATTACAAACTATAGTTTGGAATACAACAAAATTTGTAAAATTGTGCAAGGTTCTATACCTATATTATATTCTGATCCCATACTTAAAGAAATCATGCAGGAAGGGTGCAATTTTATATCAAAAAGAGGTAAAACTTTATCTAACTTTTTATCTCCTTCTGAGCTTAAACCTATTTCAAACAAAAATTGGCTTCAAAGAAAAAGGGGCTTCCACAAATGTAGGAGGCCAATATGTAGGACCTGTAATTTTGTAAAAGAAGGAGAAGTAATAACATCGTCAGTAACCCATAAACAACACAAAATTAACTATTCAATAAACTGTTCAACTACTCATGTGATATATCTGTTAACCTGTAAAATCTGTTTTATGCAGTACACAGGTAAGACCACCAGGCCGCTCAAGGAAAGGTTTTTAGAACACCTACGTAGCATAGAAGATGAGAGTTCAGATACTCCAGTAGCGAGACATTTCAAAGAAAAGCATAATGCGGATGTTAATGCCCTAATGGTGCAGGGCATAGATTTTGTTCCTATTTGGAGTAGAGGAGGAAATAGGGAAATGATGCTAGACAAAAGAGAAGTTTTTTGGATACTGACTTTACAAACTAGTTATCCTTTAGGGATTAACAAAAGAAGAGATTTAGATTTATTTGTATAATAAACTATAATTATAGGATAGTGCAAAATTTGATAGTCCTACAAAAGTCAGCCCATAACTGTACTTAATTTTTTACTTTAATGACTAGTATTAAACTAAGATACATAAATCTGTTTTTCAATATAAAATCATTTTCCATTAGTCTTCTAAGTATTTCAACATAATATCAATTATTTGCAAAATTTGCTATATTCCTATATATAAAACATAGATTAACTATGCAGATTTACTCTTCATGTCAGTTTCTTTTTATATATAATTTTCCATCTTTGACTAGCTTTAAACTAAGATATACAAATTTGCTATTTAATATAAAAACATTTTCCATTCAGTTTTCTTTGCATTCTAGCATAATATAAATTCTTTGCAAAGTTTGCTATATTCCCATATATAATACATAGATTAACTATGCAGATTTACTCTTGATATTCACTTATTCAGGTTGTCTAAATGAAATGTGTAATGTATCACTTTAAATTTGTGTAATTAAAAGGCAGGCCTTTGCAGGTGCACAGGTAAGCAGTGATCAAGTGCTACCTGAGCACGAAACATGTCTGCTCTGTGTGCCTGCTACACTAACCTGGATTACTTTTTGTCCTTTGTGGACATTCTTTGTTTTTAAATGTCCTAATAAAACACACAGTTTTTTATTCATCAACCTTGGCTTTGAAGCGCTTATTTTGGTTCTCTCTGTGGATCATGGATTTTGCTCTTTGGCGTGTGAAAAACAGACACGCTGAACCAACAGCTGCCATAGCCAGTAAGTAAGGGATTTAAATATCCCGCCCTCCCCTTTACAAACAGAGCCGTCTTTACTTCCAGAGAACAGAGGATTATCTGTGCGCTCCGTTGTGCAGGTTATTGTTGGACTTTTATATATATATATATATATATATATATATATATATATTTTACATATAAACACTAATATACACATGTATACACATATAAACACATAAATACACATGTATACACACACACATATATATATATATATATATATATATATATATATATATATTACATATAAACACTAATATACACATGTATACACATATAAACACATAAATACACATGCATACACAAATAAACACATAAATACACATGCATACACAAATAAACACATAAATACACATGCATACACATAAATACACATGTATACACATAAATGCACATACAGTCATGGCCAAAAATATATGCACCCCTGCATTACTGTCAGATAATGCACTTCTTTGTCCAGAAAATTGTTGCAATTACAAATGTTTAGGCATTCTCGTGTTTATTTCTTTTGTTTGTATAGGTATGACACAAAAAAAGTGGAGAAGAAAAAGCAAAATCGGACACATCTCACGCAAAACTTCAAAAATGGACTGGACAAAATTATTGGCACCTTCTCAAAATTGTAAGAAATAATTGCATTCCAAATTTGTGATGCTCCTGTAATTTGTAATTAAACTCACCTGTATGAATTAACAGGTGCTGACAATATAGAAATCACACCGGCAACCAGTTTAAAAAAAAAAAAAAGAATCTGAGGATTTTAGAACTAAAATTGTGGCAAAGCATGGACAATCTTAAGGTTACAAATCCATCTCCAGAGAGCTTAAAGGGACATTCCAGTAAAAAATTAAATGCACATAGATGAATTACATCTTTGAATAGAAACATATTTGCAATATACAAGTATTGGCATAAATGCTTATAGTAAAAGATATCACTGTTTTAGTGTTAACATTTTTCTCTGCACGTGCACGTGAGACATAGCTAGATCTTCTCAGAGCACCAGAATTTTTAATACTGCAGCTGGTCAGAGTGCCAGTGGGGCTTGTATCATGTCAGCAATTAACAAAATGAGTCATTGCCAGATGATAAAAGCACCTTAGGCTCTCTGAGCAAGTGCTTTGTTTATATGCTGGTGCACGATGCATACTTAAATACACTTTTGAAACAGCTATAGCTTTCATAAGAAGCATTTTTGCTAATACATATATATTACAAAAATGCTTATATTCAAAATTGAAATGCATCCATGTGGATTTCAATTTTGGCTGGAATGTCCCTTTAATGTTCCTGTGTCCACTGTGAGCAACATTGTCAAGAAGTTTACCGCCCATGGCACTGTAGCTAATCTCCCTTGATGTGGATGAAAGAGAATAATTGATCAAAAATTGCAATGCAGGATTGTTCGGATGGTGGATAAAGAACCGCGATCAACTTCCAGACAAATTCAAGCTGATCTTCAGGCACAGGGTAAAAATGTGTCAGCTCGCACTATACATCGCCATCTGAAGGAAAAGGGACGCTATGGTAGGAGACCCAGGAGGACCCCACTGCTGACACAGAAACATAAAAAAGCCAGATTGGAGTTTGCCAAAACTTACCTGAGGAAGCCAACATCCTTTTGGGAGAATGTGCTGTGGACAGACGAAACACAATTACTGCTTTTTGTTAAAGACCATCATTCTACTGTTTTCATAAAAAAGAAATGAGGCTTTTAAAGAAGAGAATACATCCCTACAGTCAAACATGGTGGAGGTTTGCTGGTGTTTTGGGGTTGCTTTGCTGCTTCATGCACTGGATGTCTTGACTGTGTGCATCGCATTATGAAATCTGAAGACTACCAAAGAATTCTTTGGTGCAATGTAGGGCCCAGTGTCAGAAAGTTGTATTTCCATCAGAGGTCATGGGTCTTACAGCAGGACAATGACCCAAAGCACACGTCAAAAAGCACCCAGAAATGGTTTTAGACAAAGCGCTGGAGAGAACTTAACTGGCCAGAAATTAGTCCTGATCTCAAACCCATAGGGCACCTGTGGAGATATCTCAAAACAGCAGTTTGGAAAAGGAACCCTTCCAATCTGAGAGACCTGGAGCAGTTGGCGAAAGAAGAGTGGTCCAAAATTCCAGTAGAGAGATGTAAGAAAATCATTGATGGTTACAGGAAGCAATTTATTTTTTTCCAAGGGGTGTGCAACCAAATATTAAATTGAGGGTGCCAATAATTGTGTCCAGTTCATTTTTGGAGTTTTGTGTGGACTGTGTCAGATTTGGCTTTTTTTCCTCCACTTTTTTGTATCATACCAATACAAACAAAATAAATAAACATGAGCATGCCTAAACATTTGTAATTGCAACCATTTTCTGGGCGAAGTGGTGCATTATCTGACAGAAATGCAGGGGTGCCAATATTTTGAGCCATGACTGTATAAACACATAAATACACATGCATATACATATATACACACATAAATACACATGTATACACATATATATGCACATATAAACACATAAATACACATGTATACACATACATATACACACCACCAGAAAAAAGATTATGACTTGCTGAAGACTGAAATGATGGTTAACATTTTTTTTTATCAATAAAGTATTTTTTAATTAAGGCATGTACATTGTTTTTTTTTTTTAGACATAATTCTTAATGGACTAAAGTATAATGTAAATATAATTTTTATATGCACATGGAAACAAAAAAAATGGGTGACTCGCTTCATTGCCATATTTGCTTTATTGTGGTGTCTGGTACCCACAATATCTATGAGGTACACGTATATATACACAAACACACTGACTCACATATTTCTCTATGTCACACACATATATCTATCTTTTTATCTATCTGTCTATTTATCTGTACAGCCATCTGTTTCTATCTATCTGTCCTTCTTAGCTGAGAAGAGTCCATAGCTTCGTAACATGTGGGATATATTCCTGCCTAAGAACCCTCACAGAGCTTTAGCCCCTCCCACCTCCTCTCCCTCACCAGTTTGTTCTTGGCTTCTGAGGAGAGAGGTTATAGATTTCAGAGGTGCTCTTCTTTCAAGAGTTTATTATCTTTTTTTTTTATGATTTGTGGGCTCAGACCTGACTTGGGACCCAGTAAACACATTCAATTGCATATTTCACTATGTTACACACATATATCTATCTATCTATCTATCTATGTCTATTTAACTGTACATCCATATGTTTCTATCTATCTCACTGTCTATCTATCTGTCTGTCCATTTACATATCAACCAGTCTGTCTACCCAAGACAAAGTGGATTACCTTAGAGACCATCCTGGTGTCATTTGATAATCATCAAACTACTTCAGAAGTCATTTGCACATCATCAGACATAATCAGGCTTGTAAAGTCATCAGCTAAGGTAATACATTCTAGGTGATGACTACAGAATAATTAGCAGATTACCTTACTGTTTACTTCACAAGCATGAACAGCCAATGAATGACTCTAGAGTTATCTCATTTACATATTTTGGCCTGTGGGCATACTTCAGGATGGCTTCTAATGACTAGTCTGGAGTCATTGATTACTACAGAATGACTCCAGGAAGATCATCCTTTTTGACTAGGGTAAATATCTATCTACCTATAACTATATCTACATATCTATCTAGCTGTGTATTTATTCAGAAGTTTGTTATTTGATAGTTCAAGCTATCTTACAAAAAACAATATGTAAACCTAATAAAGGCACATTGTGTATATTGACATTAGTATAAATCTTCCAATGCAGAAATTAGATTATTAGATGAAACTTAATCTGTAACTTTAGTTCTCATCTGGTTACATTAAGATTTTCGCAGACTAGAAACACTGAAATGATTTATGTAGTTTTGTGTCTGTGATAGGAAAAAGTGTTGTTTATATCTTAAATATATAAAAGCAATCAAGTTAACTTGGTTTCTAAAATTAAATTTGATTCTTATTTAAGTAAAGCATCAGCTATATTAAAATTCTCATAAAAATCAAGAAGTGAGATTTTGTTGGCGTAAGATACTCTGATGAAGAATTGTTGCCATGAAACAAAAGTAGATTTTTTTTTCCAGCGTGCGCCACAGTCTAATGTTCTCCAGCAACTAGGTGGAAACTTTTGTAACATCATTAAAGGGACACTGAACCCAATTTTTTTTCTTTCATGATTCAGATAGAGCAGGCAAGTTTAAGCAACTTTCTAATTTACTCCTATTATCAATTTTTCTTTGTTCTCTTGCTTTCTTTATTTAAAAAGCAGGAAAGTAAAGCTTAATAGCCAGCCCATTTTAGGTTCAGCACCCTGGATAGTGCTTGCTTATTGGTGGCTGCATTTAGCAAACCAATAAGCAAGCATAACCCAGGTTCTGAACCAAAAAAGGGCCGGCTCCTAAGCTTTACTTTACAGCTTTTATATAAAGATAGCAAGAGAACGAAAAAAAATTGATAATAGGAGTAAATTAGAAAGTTGCTTAAAATTGCATGCTCTATCTGAATCATTAAAAAAATTGTGTGTTAAGTGTCCTTTTAAGCATGAATTGTGTAGCCAAGGCACTTCTGTATACTTCCTAGCTGTCCCGCATTCTGCGGGAGGATTGTTCAAGAGTGGAAGGTCTGGTCCACAACTCCACCACAGCCATATATAATCTTGGTTTTAAGGACTTTATTAGCTATGCTTACTGACTGTCCAAATAAGTCCACTGACCACCCAGAATGTTCACAGGACTATCTGTTCGACCTAAGGAATTGGACTTTCAACACATTCGCCCATTACTACTCCTGGCAAAGCCACACCCATAAAAAGCATCCCAGAAATCCTATGGGAAATTTGCCTGCCAATAGTTGTGAAATTGTGCAAACCCATATTATTTTGTGCAACAATTAACCCATCTGAACAGTTATCCTTCAGCAACTGTCTAGCTGCAGGCTGGAAAAAAATAATAGCCAATCAGCATCAGCAGTGCTGAGGTCATGCTTTGCTTTACTATGATCTCATGAGATTTCACTGAAACCTTGTGAGATTTCATAGTAAACTTCCTTAATAGGGAAATAACATTACTGTGCCTGCACATGCCAGTTGCACGCTCCCTTGCAAGTCTCAGGACTAGCATTCTGATTGGCTGCTTAAAGTTCCTTTACAATAAGATGTAACTACTGAGGAAATTTTGAGGTAAATATTAAGATAAAATATCTTTCTTTTTTCATAGAGATGTTTATGTGATATTTTCTAGTCAACTTTTTAAAGCTATGCTGCATCACTTTCAAGTGCTTCATCATTTGGGTACCATGTCCCTTTAAGCTCTACTGAAGGACAGTTTTCAATGAACAACCCACACATATATGCTTTCAGGAGACCCAGTAAATTCAAACATTACCATTATTTATGTATCTATCATGACATGCAAGAAACCTGCAACAAAAATGCCTTTATTAAAGGACCAGTAAATAAGGTAGATTTGCATAATCAACACATGCACAATAAAAATACAATGCACTAGCACTTAGGGGCCTATCAATCAAGCTCCGTATGAGGGCACATGTTTCTGGCGAGCCTTCAGTCTTGCCAGAAACACCAGTTATGAAGCAGCGGTCTAAAGACCGCTGCTCCATAACCTGTCCGCCTGCTCTGAGGAGGCGGACAGACATCGCCACAATTCAACCCGATCGAATACGATCGGGTTGATTGACACCCCCTGCTAGCGGCAGATTGGCCGCAAATCTGTAGGGGGCGGCGTTGCACCAGCAGCTCACAAGAGCTGCTGGTGCAATGCTGAATGCGGAGAGCGTATTGCTCTCCGCATTCAGCGAGGTCTGTCGGACATGATCCGCAATGTCGGATCATGTCCGTCAGGCCTTTCATAAATAGGCCCCTTAGACTGAACTTTAAATGAGTAGTAGATTTTTTTTTCTGTCAAATTTCAAAGTTATGTCTATTCCCACTCCCCCTGTACCATGTGACAGCCATCAGCCAATCACAAATGCATGTACGTATATTCTGTGAATTCTTGCACATGCTCAGTAGGAGCTGGTGACTCAAAAAGTGTAAATATAAAAAGACTGTGCACATTTTGTTAATGGAAGTAAATTGGAAACTTGTCTAAAATTGCTTCTCTAGCTGAGTCATAAAATAATAGTGTGTGTTGTCCCCCTTAAACTCTATAATAAAATAATGGGTCAGAGAAGCATCACCTCTGTGATTGGCTGATGGCAGTCACATGATATAGGGGTTGGCAAATTAAAGTATAATTTTTAAGAAAAAAAAAATCTATTGATCATTTAAGAGTTAAAGTAAATGATATTGCATTGTCTTTTTATTATGTACTTGTTAATTAAAGGGACAGTCTACTCCATAATTTCTATTGTTTAAAAAGATAGATAATCCCTTTATTACCCATTCCCCAGTTTTGCAAAACTAACACTGTTATATTAATACACTTTTTACCTCTGTGATTACCTTGTATCTAAGCCTCTACAGACTGTCCCCTTATCTCAGTTCTTTTGACAGATTTGCATTTTAGCCAATTGGTGCCCTCTCATAAGTAAGTCCACGGGCATGAGCACAATGTTATGTATATGGCACACATGAACTAATGCCCTCTGGTTGTGAAAAACTGTCTAATACATTAAGATAGGAGGCGGCCTTTAAGGGCTTAGCAAGTAGCATATGAGCCAACTTAGGTTTAGCTTTCAACTAAGAATACCAAGAGAACAAAGCATATTTGATGATAAAAGTAAATTGGAAAGATGTTTAAAACTAACTGAATCATGAAAGTTTAATTTTGACTTGAGTGTCACTTTAAGTAATTCCACTGTATTTAATGGTCCTATAATCTGTCATGATTCAGATAGAGCATGCAATTTTAAGATACATTTAAATTGACTTCTATAATACACTTACTTTTGTTCTCTTGGTATACTTTGTTGAGCAGCATATATACATATCTTCAGCAGCAATGCACTACTGATAGCTAGCTGCTGATTGGTGGCTTCACACATATGACTCTTGTCATTGGCTCACCAGATGTAATCATCTAGCTCCCACTAGTGCATTGCTGTTCTGGAGCTGACCCCTTTGCAAGGGTTAATCACATAGTTATATAGAAGCAATAGTGCGATCAGGCATGAGAGGGCCACCCACCTAGGGCCCTGCGCTTTGGGGGGTCCTGCACTTTCAGGGGTTAGGGTATGAAAAGGTGCAATGTAGATCCTGTATTTAGTTTATGAAGTAGTGTTTATAATATCAGGAGGTGTAATATATAGTGTAATTCTTTATATAGTAAACACTGAATGTTGGGACAGGGGTAGGCCATAAAGGGGGAGGAATAAGAGCGCTAGGCTTTGGGGCCCCACAGCTTTGTCTTTCCCAGGGCCCTTCATATGCTAAGGGTGTTCCTAAGTGCAATAATAATATGTTCTAATATATGAGCATTTTTTTTCATTAGTAAAACCTTTCAACCATATGTCCCGATTTGCAGAATTTCCCTTAGCTCCACCCATAGACCATCCAGACACACCCAGAAACAACTCAGACACGCCCACTTCCCTGCATAGACATGGCCATGATCCCGCCCACTATTCACCCATGACCCCGCCCCCTCCAACACGGTCCCACCTAATTTACAACAGCCCTCCTCAACCTCCTGAATCTCAATACATAGCCACAAATATTAGAATGTATGTTTATGTCCCTTTAAGTAAAGCATTGTTTTCTTTAAAGGTTTGCAGTCATGTCCCTCTCTAATAAAGCTGCAGGTGGTTATCCTTTTCAGCCAATAAACATTAGTAGATTGTATATGAAAACTGCCTTATAACATCCCTTAAAGGGACATGAAACCCATTTTCTTTCCTTATTATTCTGATAGAGCCTGCCATTTTAAATAACTTTCCAATTTGTTTGTATTATCTTAATTTGTTTCATTCTCATTGTATCCTTTGTTGAAAAGCATACCTAGAAAGGCTCAGAAGCTGCTGATTGGTGACTGCATATATTTGCTCCTCCAACAAAGGATATCAATAGAATGAAGCAAATTAGATAGTAGAAGTCATTTGGGAAGTTGTTAAAAATTGTATGATCTGTCTAAATCATAAAAGAATTTTTTTGGGGTTTCCTGTCCCTTTAACCCCTTAACGACTGAGGACGTGCAGGGTACGTCCTCTAAAGGATGTCAGTTAACGACCAAGGACGTACCCTGCACGTCCTCAGTCTGGAAAGCAGTTGGAAGCGATCCTGCTCGCTTCCAGCTGCTTTCCGGTTATTGCAGTGATGCCTCGACATCGAGGCATCCTGCAATAACACTTTCTGGCCATCCGATGAGATCTGGAAGGTGAAGGGGGGCGGGATCGGGGGCGGAGCCTTCGGGGCGCGCACGGGCGCGGGCGCGTGCACGGGGCGGGAGCGAGTGGGAACCACTACACTACAGAAAAAAAGTTAAAAGTAAAATGTCAAATAAAATTAAATACACTTATTTTTTCAAAAGCATCTAAGGGATCTGGAAGGGGTGGGGGGTTGGTATTGGGGGGGGGAAGCTACACTACAGAAAAGGGACATTTTTTAATAAAAAAAAAGCATATTATTCACTAAAATGGGTACTGGCAGACAGCTGCCAGTACCCAAGATGGCGCACATTAAGTCAGAGGGGGAGGGTTAGAGAGCTGTTTGGTGGGGGATCAGTGAGGTTGGGGGCTAAGGGGGATCCTACACAGAAGCATAGGTAAATATGCAAAAAAAATGCACAAAAAAGCCCAAATTTTCCTTTTATTTTAGTACTGGCAGAGTTTCTGCCAGTACTTAAGATGGCGGGGACATTTGTGGGATAGGGGAGGGAAGAGAGATGTTTGGGAGGGATCAGGGGGTCTGATGTTTCAGGTGGGAGGCTGATCTTTACACTAAAGCTAAAATTAACCCTGCAAGCTCCCTACAAGCTACCTAATTAACCCCTTCACTGCTAGCCATAATACACGTGTGATGCGCAGCGCCATTTAGCAGCATTCTAATTACCAAAAAGCAACGCCAAAGTCATATATGTCTGCTATTTCTGAACAAAGGGGATCCCAGAGAAGCATTTACAACCATTTGTGCCATAATTGCACAAGCTGTTTGTAAATGATTTCAGTGAGAAACCTAAAATTGTGAAAAATTTAACGTTTTTTTTTAATTTGATCGCATTTGGCGGTGAAATGGTGGCATGAAATATACCAAAATGGGCCTAGATCAATACTTGGGGTTGTCTACTACACTACACTAAAGCTAAAATTAACCCTAGAAGCTCCCTACATGCTCCCTAATTAACCCCTTCACTGCTGGGCATAATACACGTGTGGTGCGCAGTGGCATTTAGCGGCCTTCTAATTACCAAAAAGCAATGCCAAAGCCATATATGTCTAATATTTCTGAACAAAGGGGATCCCAGAGAAGAATTTACAACCATTTATGCCATAATTGCACAAGCAGTTTGTAAATAATTTCAGTGAGAAACTGAAAGTTTGTGAAAAAATTTGTGAAAAAGTGAATGATTTTTTGTATTTGATCGCATTTGGCGGTGAAATGGTGGCATGAAATATACCAAAATGTGCCTAGATCAATACTTTGGGATGTCTTCTAAAAAAATATATACATGTCAAGGGATATTCAGGGATTCCTGAAAGATATCAGTGTCCCAATGTAACTAGCGCTAAATTTGAAAAAAAATGGTTTGAAAATAGCAAAGTGCTACTTGTATTTATGGCCCTATAAGTTACAAAAAAAGCAAAGAACATGTAAACATTGGGTATTTCTAAACTCAGGACAAAATTTAGAAACTATTTAGCATGGGTGTTTTTTGGTGGTTGTAGATGTGTAACAGATTTTGGGGTTCAAAGTTAGAAAAAGTGTGTTTTTTTCCATTTTTCCTCATATTTTATAATTTTTTTTATAGTAAATGATAAGATATGATGAAAATAATGGTATCTTTAGAAAGTCCATTTAGTGGCGAGAAAAACGGTATATAATATGTGTGGGTACAGTAAATGAGGAAGAGGAAAATTACAGCTAAACACAAACACCGCAGAAATGTAAAAATAGCCTTGGTCCCAAACGGACAGAAAATGGAAAAGTGCTCTGGTCACTAAGGGGTTAAATATTTGATATGACCTTGGGACATATATTGTTTCATTTAGATATGAACTCATCATGCCATTGTGTGTGGTTTTCATAACAATTGCAACAACAATTTTCCTAAGATGCAAAAGTAAAAAAATTCAATAAATATTGCTGTGCCAATGTACAGTATTGGACTCTCCCTTGCTCAAAAAAATAATAATAATGAGATGCCCACAGAGAATAACAGACGAGTCGGGTACACAGACGCAGCAAGCAGCATGGCACTTAGAGCCATAAAAACTATAACAGTTTTTTTTTTGCTTGGGATTACCCAGAAATCTCCTTGCCTTTTTGTAAAAGACCCACAAAAGCAGTCTTTCAATTTAATTAGGATACAGTCTGTATTTGTGTACAAATGATAAAAACACTTCACATTTCCGAATGCAATCCCCAAATAATACATAGCGAACGATAAGGACGCGGTTTAGAGAAAAGACTTAATGCTATCATTACACGGACAAACATTAACTCAGCCAAAGGCAAACATATTATATATCAGGAGAAAACCATCATAAAATATTTATACTCACATATACCTTTTGTGAGGCTGTTTTACAGATAATGTAATATTGCGTTGTATTCAAATCATTAGTGAAAATATATTTAAGGAAGTTATAAGCTTGGCATAGTGCAATGGTGATCATTATTTAAACAAAGTGACCTAATGACAGTGACATTCTGAATGGGTTAAACGGTCAGTATTGTATGGTGGCAAAGTGACCTAATGACAGTGACATGCTGAATGAGTTAAAGGGTCAGTGCCATGTAGGTGCAAAGTGACCTAACGGCAGTGACATGTTTAATGGCTTAAAGGGTCAGTCTTCTGTAGGAGCAAAGTCACCTAATGACAGTGACATGTTTAATAGGTTAAAGGGTCGATCCCATGTAGGTGCAAAGTGACCTAATGCAGTGACATGTTTAATGGGTTAAAGGGTCAGTCTCATGTAGGAGCAAAGTGACCTAATAACAGTGACATGTTTAATGGGTTAAAGGTTTATTCTTGCATAGGGGCAAAATGACCTAATGACAGTGACATGTTTAATGGGTTAAAGGGTCAGTCTCATGTAGGAACAAAGTGACCTAATGACAGTGACATGTTTAATGGGTTAAAGGGTTAGTCTCACGTAGGAACAAAGTGACCTAATGACAGTGACATGTTTAATGGGTTAAAGGGTCAGTCACATGTAGGAACAAAGTGATGTAATGACAGTGACATGTTTAATGGGTTAAAGGGTCAGTCCCATGTAGGAACAAAGTGATGTAATGACAGTGACATGTTTAACGGGTAAAGAATCAGTCTCATGTAAGAACAAAGTGACTTAATGACAGTGGCATGTTTAATGGATTAAAGGGTCAGTCTCATGTAGAGGCAAAGTGACCTAATGACAGTGACATGTTTAATGGGTTAAAGGGTCAGTCTCATGTAGAGGCAAAGTGACCTAATGACAGTGCCATGTTTAATGGGTTAAAGGGTCAGTCTCATGTAGGAATAAAGTGATCTAATGACAGTGACATGCTGAATGAGTTAAAGGGTCAGTGCCATGTAGGTGCAAAGTGACCTAACGGCAGTGACATGTTTAATGGCTTAAAGGGTCAGTCTTCTGTAGGAGCAAAGTCACCTAATGACAGTGACATGTTTAATAGGTTAAAGGGTCGATCCCATGTAGGTGCAAAGTGACCTAATGCAGTGACATGTTTAATGGGTTAAAGGGTCAGTCTCATGTAGGAGCAAAGTGACCTAATAACAGTGACATGTTTAATGGGTTAAAGGCTTATTCTTGCATAGGGGCAAAGTGACCTAATGACAGTGACATGTTTAATGGGTTAAAGGGTCAGTCTCATGTAGGAGCAAAGTGACCTAATGACAGTGACATGTTTAATGGGTTAAAGGTTTATTCTTGCATAGGGGCAAAGTGACCTAATGACAGTGACATGTTTAATGGGTTAAAGGGTCAGTCTCATGTAGGAACAAAGTGACCTAATGACAGTGACATGTTTAATGGGTTAAAGGGTTAGTCTCACGTAGGAACAAAGTGACCTAATGACAGTGACATGTTTAATGGGTTAAAGGGTCAGTCCCATGTAGGAACAAAGTGATGTAATGACAGTGACATGTTTAA
>NC_069505.1:527658566-527676066 GCF_027579735.1 Bombina bombina | reverse complement strand
CAGGGATCTCACCTTTACTAATCTGCAAACACATCTGCGCTCACTAAATTGCATATTAATAGCTGCTCTCATTTACATTCCTGTAATCTCTCTTTCCTTTCTCTCATTCCTTTCTCTCATTTTCTCTCCAGAACCTTTCTATCTTTCAATCTCACCTTCCTAACATTTCCTGTGCTGTAATCGTATTCCTCTATAGCTTCTATTTTCCCTCTATTCAATTTTCTCTCATTTCTTTATCTCCTCTTTATTTTCTCTTTTCCTCTCCCTTAAAGGGACAGTCTAGGCCAAAATAAACTTTCATGATTCAGATAGAGCGTGTCATTTTAAACAATTTTCCAATTTACTTTTATCACCAATTTTGCTTTGTTCTCTTGGTATTCTTAGTTAAAAGCTTAACCTAGGAGGTTCATATGCTAATTTCTTAGACCTTCAAGGCCACCTGTTTTCAGAATGCATTTTAACAGTTTTTCACCACTAGAGGGTGTTAGTTCATGTATTTCAAATAGATAACACTGTGCTCGTGCACATGAAGTTATCTGGGAGCAGGCACTGATTGGCTAAACTGCAAGTCTGTCAAAAGAAGCAGAGGCTTAGATACAAGATAATCACAGAGGTTAAAAGTATATTTATATAACTGTGTTGGTTATGCAAAACTGGGGAATGGGTAATAAAGGGATTATCTATCTTTTAAAACAATAAAAATTCTGGTGTAGACTGTCCCTTTAAAGGGACATGAAACCCAACAATTTTCATTCATAATTTAGGTAGAACATACAATTTTAAACAACTCTCCAGTTTACTTCTATTATCACATTTTCTGCATTCTCTTGGTATCATTTGTTGAAAGGAGCAGCAATGCACTACTGAACACATGGGTGAGCCAATGACAAGCTACAAGCATAGAACAAGCTACACTGTTTATAGATACCGACATCTTGAAAACTTTGCAGAAAAAACGTTGAATTTTGAAATAGGAAAAAAAAACTTGGCAAAACAGTTCATTCAAACATATGCACAAAAAAAAACAGGAGCTCAATTGCTCTTTTCCCAGGCGTTCCTCCCCTGAATGATGAACATATAAAAGACTTCCTAAGAGAGATGGTGAAAGGCTCAATGTGAACCTGTTGCTCTATGTGCCGAGAGGGACACTGCTTTACACTGACGAGGCCTACACTAGGCCAAAACATACATTTGGAGTTTGCCATGTCTCTTGTTCAGAGAAAGGTTACCTGGTATTTGGAGGCTGGGACTGTACTTTTTAGACAGGACGAGATTGAAGTACTGTAGGAAAGATCCCCTCTATAAAAGGATCATGCAGAACAAAAATAGACTGCTCCTGGGATGGTAAATAGTTATAGAACAAGCTATTACGCTATTATACATTGCTTAGTTTAAGCAATTCTCTCTTTTTTGTGTATGCAAAAAATGGCACTTGGGAAAGTTTTCCAATGGGTAATGGAGGGGAGCTTAATGTGGACCTATTGCCTAATGTGCCTAAAGTTTTAATGCTGCACCTCACTGATGAGCTCAAACTACAGTAAAACGTACATTGGGGTTTGCTATGTCTCTTGTTCAGAGAGGGATTACTGGTATTTCAAGGCTGCATTATACTTTTTAGTCAGGATCAGATTCACACACTGCAGGAAAGTTGCTCTCTGTAAAAGAAACATGCTGGGCAAAAAAGAGACTGCTCCTGGGGTGGTTACTAGCCAAAGAACAAGCTATTATGGTATTTTTCATTCCCTTGCTTGATTTTTTTGTGTATGCAGGTTTCCAGGGCACATCTTGTTCTAACCAGCAAAAATAATTTTCTAAATCAAAACAGAAGTGCAAATATTTTCCTCTTACAAACATAGTAATTACAGGTAAAAGGTAAAACACCTTGAGATTTTTGTATTAAATGTATAGCTATGCATAATTAAACAACTGCAATATATTTTTATTTTTAATTTGCCCCCATATCATGTAATTTAGCAGTGAAAATGTATCCATTTCTAATTCTCTGAATTTGAAATGTATCCTTTTGACTTCTCAAGGCTAATCCTGCAACATATCTGTCCCTAGTTGTTTTTTTCAGCTAACAAATGCAAAACAATGATACTACTATGACAGTGGCTAACCTTGTTGTCTGCAAACTAAAGCCCAAGGATATTAATTTGTTTGGCTTGGCTGATATGTTATTGTAAAGCAACAGAGATGTCTTGTAATTGAAAATTGTTTACTGTCCCTTTATTCGTGTTTCAAACGTTATTTCCAAAGTTTTTGCTGTTGTAATTCTTTTAAAACTTAGCAATAAGTTCTTGTTTCTCAAAGGGACATAATACTCATATGCTAAATCACTTGAAAGTGATGCAGCATAACTGTAAAAAGCTGACAAGAAAATATCACCTGAGCATCTCTATGTAGAAAAGAAAGATACTGTATTTTACCTCAAAATGTCTTCATCTCACAATAGTGAGTGCTCAGTGAACAGTTATCCTCCAGCTACTGTCAGCTACAGGTTGGAAAAAAACAAAATCAGAAGCTTTGCTTTACTGGGATCCCATGAGAATTTACTGAAATATCATGAGATTTCATAGTAAACTTCCTTAAATTGAATAGGGAAATAGACAGATGCACGCTCCCTTGCAAGTCCTGGGACTAGCACCTTGATTGGTGGCTGAAAATCCCTTTACTATGGGATGTCACTACTAAGGACCGACATTTATAATAGGCAGAGACAGGCGCCCCTCTATGAAGGATGCCTGTAGACAAATCCCTACACTGCCTTATTATTGTCACGCCAAATTGCTCTAGCCATTGCTAACGGTGCGGCGTCTCCTATCCTGCTCGTTGGCAGGAGCTGTGTCCGCTTCGGATGTGTGCGGCGCTGACATCATCGCTGCATGCTCCTCTGTTTGATGCCGGTCCAGATTCCTGTGGCGCGAATCCTGCGCCTATGTAAGTTGCACAGAAACGATCTATCACTGCCCAAGTATAGGTGTTACTTTGTGTGCTCCTGGGTGTGATAGATCGTTACTGCTATTTGCCTTATTGTTGCTGAGCCCTGCCTGTCTGACTACTCTGCCTGTTAACCCCTAAGTTGCTGGATTGATATACTGCTGCTGAACTCTGCTTGTCTGACTACTCTGCCTGTTAACCCCTACATTGCTGGATTGATATACTGCTGCTGAACTCTGCTTGCCTGACTTCTCTGCTTGATTAACCCCTATGGTTCTGGATTGCCTCTCTGTTGCCAAACCCTGCCTGCCTGACCATTCTAGTGGTTTACCCTTGGACTACTTTACCGTTGCCAAAACCTGCCTGCCTGATCATTCTAGTGGTTTACCCTTGGACTGCTTTACCGTTGAAAAATCCTGCCCGACCATTCTAGTGGTTCACCCTTGGACTGCTTTACCGTTGCCAATCCCTGCCTGCCTGAAAATTCTAGTGGTTTACCTTTGGACTGCTTCACCGTTACCGCTGAAGAATACCCTGCCTGTGGTGAGTGCTGCTTACCTCATCTTGCGAACTTTCTCTGCTCTGGGATATTCCCTATCATTCCGGCTCGACGCCGGGATAAGAAGACTGCTGGCGAGTTCGGTCTGATTGTTGAGTATCCTACGAGCATTACAATTATAAATCCGGCCCTGCACTTCAGAAAAACAACATCTACAAACGGCTTGATTTTATATTTCATTTTTTCATATTTGATTGTATTTCTCATTCACACTGTCATGATTGTTTCTAACAGCATTATTAAAATGTAGTTTTCACAGGAGATTGTATAGTCACTGTGATGAGAGCAGGATGTGATGTCACTAGTTTGGGGGCGGGGCTTATGTCCGGTAGTCTGTGTCTCAGTTAGTTAGTGAAATCAACCGGACTAGATGTATGTTTCTATGCTCTGTAATAAAATAGAGTTGTACCATCATTGCTGTGTCCTGCATGTGTCCTGCATCTCATGACATGGTGTCAGAAGTTCTGGACTGCGCTTCTGTTCCTGATCGATTGCAATGTCAAAGTTTACCCCACCTGAGCCTTTTGACTTTTCTCAGCCTGCAGCTTGGCCCACATGGCGTCAGCGGTTTCAGCGCTTCAGGATTGCTTCCAAACTGAACAAGGAGAGTGGTGATGTACAAGTTAATTCTCTTTTATACTCTATGGGGAAAGATGTGGAGCCAGTGTTCAATGCTTTTACTTTCCAAGAAGGGGGAGCATTTAACTTTGATATAGTTATGGATAAACTCAGTGCCCACTTTGTGCCCAAAAGAAATGTGATTCATGAGAGAGCTTATTTTCACAAACGTAATCAGCGTGTGGGAGAATCTGTGGAGTCATTTGTGCGCAGCCTGTATGAATTAGCTGAATTCTGTGAGTTTGGTGTTGCTAAAGAAGAGCAAATCAGAGACAGAATAATTATTGGAATTGCAGATGCTGAAGTCTCACTGAAGCTGCAGTTAGAGCCTGATTTAACATTAGATGGGGCTATTAGGATGGCCCGCCAGAGTGAACTGGTGAAAAAGGAGAGTGTTGATCTGAGGTCTGAGAGTATTGTGGATGAAGTGCAACAGTCTAGGAAAGCTGCTAGTGAAAGGCACAGTGTGAGCGGTAGATCTAAAGTACTGGAAAGGCCTAGAAGTGGATGGGCGCAGCATGCCCGATGCACACGGTGCTACCGTGCTCATGATCAGAGTGTTATATGCCCGGCCAGCAATTTATTGAGCAGAAAAGCAGCCTGTGACTTGGGCCTCGTGGCCAGAGTGAATGAGATTTCTGAAGATATGTTTGGCGAGTTGGGCCTACTGAATTGCAAACCAGTCCGTATAGCACTTAAAAGTGACGCAGTCCCATACAGTATTTCTACTCCCCGTAGAATTCCATTCCCGCTCATGCCTCAAGTGGAGAAGGAGCTTATGCGCATGAAGTCTATGGGGGTTATTGAAGAGGTCGTTGAAGCGACTGATTGGTGTGCCCCCATTGTTCCAGTTGCAAAGAAAAACGGAAAGGTGCGCATCTGTGTGGACCTGAAAAGGTTGAATGAGGCTGTGAAGAGAGAGAGATTTGTGCTGCCGACATTAGAAGATATAGCTCCAAAGTTGGCTGGGGCAAAGTACTTTTCCACATTAGACACTTCTAGCGGCTTTTGGCAGATCCCCCTGGATCCAAAGTGCCGCAAACTGACTACCTTTATCACACCAGTAGGTCGGTTCTGCTTCTGCATACTCCCCTTTGGGATATCCTCTGCTCCTGAAATCTTTCAAAGGGAAATGAGTTCTCTCCTGAGTGACCACGTGGGAACAGCGGTGATCATGGACGACATTCTAGTGTATGGGTCTACAGTGGAGGAGCATGATCAGCGTTTAAGTTGTGTGCTACAGGCTATCAAAGAGTCTGGGCTGAAGTACATCTTCAAGGAAACTGGAGGAAATAAAGAAAGAGACATATTTGGACACAGATCTGCAAGAGGTTATAAAGTACATAAAAGAAGGCTGGCCCGAGAGCCAGGCAGCCTGGATGTCTTTAAGTGCTTACCAGCCAGAGAGGTCGCAGCTCACGGAGCTGGAGGGGTTGGTGCTGTTCCAAGACCGCATCGTAATTCCTGTCAGCATGAGGAAGGAGATGTTAAACAGGATTCACGATGGCCACTTAGGCATTACAAAGTGCATAGAAAGGGCAGCTACAGCTGTGTGGTGGCCTGGGATCAGCTCCGACATTGCAAATCACGTGTCTAAATGTGCCTTTTGCCGGGAACGCCGGCCTACTCAGAGAAGGAAGCCCTTGATTTCTACTCCGCTGCCTGCGGGGCCCTGGCAGAAAATAGCTGCTGATTTGTGTGAACTGCACGGGAAAAAGTTCCTTGTTGTGATCGACAACTATTCCAGGTATTTGGAAATTGCACCCCTGAATGATATCACAAGTCAAGCTGTTATCATTCGCCTGAAGAGCTTGTTCGCCCGGTGGGGCATTCCAATGGAGCTGGTGAGTGATAATGGTATGCAGTTCGCTTCTACAGAGTTCAGTGCTGTCAGCAGGGAATATGACTTTGTACATTCCACGTCAAGTCCACATTATCCGCAGGCCAATGGAATGGCTGAAAGGGCAGTTCAAACAACAAAATTCATTCTAAAGCAATCTGAGCAGTACCTAGCCCTCTTGTCATACAGGGCGACGCCCATTCAAGCCACCGGGTTTATCCCGGCACAGCTGATGCTAGGACGCCAGATTCGCACCACTTTACCCTCAGTGGGTGTCTTCAAGCCGCCTGGCCCTGTTCCTCGGGACGAAGTCCTTAGGAGGGATGAAGAGGCCAAAAAGGGTTATCGTTTCTTCTACGACAGGAGACATTCTGTCAGGCCCTTACCGGAACTGAATGCGGGGCAAAGTGTCAGAATTAAACTGGATGATGAGAAGAAATGGAAGACGCCTGTTACGGTAATTGGACGCTCTCCAGAACCAAGGTCTTATACAGTCCTTACTGATGGAGGGACGGTTACACGCCGTAACCGAAGACAGCCTGTACCTGAGAGTTTGGAACTGGATGCCTCAGTACCACCGCCGGTGAGATCCCCTGTTCTAAGAGAGGTGCCTTCCCCTCAGCAAGATCACAGCGGGGATATATCTTTTTCTCCAGCGGACTCTTATTCACCATCTTCTTTATCAGAGGACAGTTCATGCAAAGTTACATCAAGCGGAAGAGTGGTGAAACTTCCGGGCCGATATAGGGACTGACTTTAGCTACAACAGTGACCGGAAGTATGGGCAGAATAATCCCATGGTCATTGTGGACTAGGGTAGTCTACCCTGATTGTCCAAGTCAGGATGTAATTTATGTGTTTATATTTTCTGAACCTATTTGTTTATATATTGTTCGGAAAAAAAATGTTGTATACTCTGTTCGTATACCTTGTTATTTGTATATTCAAATGTATGCTTCGCCTTTGAAAAAGGGGAAGATGTTATGAGAGCAGGATGTGATGTCACTAGTTGGGGGCGGGTCTTAGGTCCGGTAGTCTGTGTCGCAGTTAGTTAGTGAAATCAACCTGACTAGATGTATGTTTCTATGCTCTGTAATAAAATAGAGTTGTACCATTATTGCTGTGTCCTGCATATGTCCTGCATCTCATGACAGTCACAGCTTTCAGAGTTAACTGATGCAATCTCTTTCCGTACGCACCACTGCTGACCAATCGAAACGCATCTCTTAGGTTGCTAGGATGGGCAGACGGTGTACTGTTTATCTATCACTATATAGTTGTTTTATAACTTTCATTAGGATAGTTTTAAATAAGATTTGTTTCAATTGTTTGTTAAAGGCTGTTTCTATTTTGACATAAACTGTTTCTCAAAATGGCGGCTGTAAGTTTCTATGTAAAACACTTAAAATATCTTTAATTTCACAGGATTTTAGCTACTGTTAAACTGTAAACCCTGAACTCCACTGCCTTTCTGTTTTATATCTTTCTAAGAAACCCTTAAATGAGATTGAGATAGGGGACGGGTCCCAACTCATTTACGATGCATACAATATTGAACCCAGAGTCATGAAAAGTTAAATATTTTACTTTGTGAACAATTTCTGTTATTAAAGGGATACAGAACAGTCTGCTTAATTGTTGTAGTAAAAAACGTACTAAATAATGGGTTTTACTTAAAGGGACAGTCTAGGCCAAAATAAACTTTTATGATTCAGATAGAGCATGCAATTTTAAACAATTTTCCAAATTTTTTTATCACCAATTTTGCTTTGTTCTCTTGGTATTCTTAGTTGAAAGCTTAACCTAGGAGGTTCATATGCTAATTTCTTAGACCTTGAAGGCCACCTCTTTTCAGAATGCATTTAACAGTTTTTCACCACTAGAGGGTGTTAGTTCACGTATTTCATATAGATAACACTGTGCTCGTGCACGTGAAGTAATCTGGGAGCAGGCACTGATTGGCTAAACTGGAAGTCTGTCAAAAGAACTGAAATAAAGGGGCAATTTGCAGAGGCTTAGATACAAGGTAATCACAGAATTAAATAGTATATTATTATAACTGTGTTGGTTATGCAAAACTGGGGAATGGGTAATAAAGGGATTATCTATGTTTTAAAACAATAAAAATTCTGGTGTAGACTGTCCCTTTAAAGGGATACGAAACCCAAAACATTATTTGTGATTTAGACAGAGCATGCCATTTTATAAAACGTTTCCAATTTACCTTTTATCAAATTTTCTTCGTTCCCATGATAGGGTTGAAGAGATACCTAGGTAGGCATCTGGAGCACTACATGACAGGAAACAGTGCTGCCATCTAGTGCTTTTGAAAATGGATAACATTCTTACAAAACTGCTGCCATATAGTGCTGCAGAAATGGGCCAGCATTCATCCCTGCCTTTCAACAAAAGATACCAAAAGAACAAAAAAGAAAACCCCCATGATGTCCCAAGGGCGAGGTGCATGATCACAAGAATAAAATGTGATTACAAGAAAGGAGATCTTGATCAGCTGTAGCAGTTATTAATCACCACCACTAAAAGGCTTTATTAAAGAGACATGAAACCCAATTCTCTTTTATGATTCAGATAGAGCGTATCATTTTTAACAACTTTCTAAGTTACTTCTATTATCATTTTTTATATGTTCTCTTTGTATCTTTTGTTGAAAAGCAGGGACATATGCTTAGACGTTGACTCATTTTTGGAGCACTATATGGCAGACGTTTTGCAAGAATGTTATCTATTTGCTAGAGCACTAGAAGGCAGCATTATTTCCTGCTATGTAGTGCTACAGATGCTACCTAGGTATCTTTTCAACACAGAATATCATGGGAACGAAGCAAATCTGATAATAAAAGTAAATCTTACACTTTGTTAAAAAATATGCTTTGTCTGAATCATAAAATAAAATTTTTGGGTTTCAAATACCTTTAATGTCCAAAGTTCATATATGTATATATATAAAACATAATTTATGCTTACCTGATAAATTTATTTCTCTTGTAGTGTATCCAGTCCACGGATCATCCATTACTTATGGGATATTCTCCTTCCCAACAGGAAGTTGCAAGAGTTCACCCACAGCAGAGCTGCTATATAGCTCCTCCCCTAACTGCCATATCCAGTCATACGACCGAAAACATGCAGAGAAAGGAAAAACCATAGGGTGCAGTGGTGACTGTAGTTTAAATGAAAAAATTACCTGCCTTAAAATGACAGGGCGGGCCGTGGACTGGATACACTACAAGAGAAATAAATTTATCAGGTAAGCATAAATTATGTTTTCTCTTGTTAAGTGTATCCAGTCCACGGATCATCCATTACTTATGGGATACCAATACCAAAGCTAAAGTACACGGATGAAGGGAGGGACAAGGCAGGAACTTAAACGGAAGAGACCACTGCCTGAAAAAAATCCTTTCTCCCAAAAATAGCCTCCAAAGAAGCAAAATATGAAGTGCAGACCAAGACGCCGTCTTGTAAATCTGTTCAACAGAAGCCTCATTTTAAAAAAGGCCCAAGTGAAAGCCACAGCTCTAGTAGAATGAGCTGTAATCCCTTCAGGAGGCTGCTGCCCAGCAGTCTCATAAGTTAAACGAATTATGCTTTTAACCAAAAAGAAAGAAAGAGGTTGCTGTAGTCTTTTGACCTCTTTTCTGTCCAGATAGACAACAAACCAAGTAAATGTTTGATGAAAATCTGAAGTAGCTTGTAAGAAAAACTTTAAAGCACGAACCACGTCCAAATTGTGTAAACGACGTTCCATCTTTGAAGAAGGATTAGAATACAAGAATGGAACAACACTCTCTTGAGTGATAATCTTGTTGGATACCACCTTAGGTAAAAAACCCAGTCTTGATACACAGGACTACCTTATCCGTACGGAGGACCAGATAAGGAGAATCACATTGTGAAGCAGATAACTCGGAGACTCTACAAGCCGAGGAAATATCTACCCAAAAGGAACATTCCAGGATAAAAAGTTTTATATCTATAGAATGAAAAGGTTCACACGGAACTCCTTGAAAAACCACAATAATCAGGTTTAAGCTCCATGGCGGAGCCATAGGTTTAGACACAGGCTTGGTTCTAACCAAAGCCTGACAAAATGCCTGAAAGTCTGGAGAATCTGCCAGACGCTTGTGCAAAAGAATAGACAGAGTAGGAATCTGTCATTTTAAGGAACTAGCTGACAACCCCTTTTCTCAAAATCATCTTGGAGAAAAGATAGTATCCTGGGAATGCGGACTTTACTCCATGAGTAACCCTTGGATTCATATCAATAAGATATTTATGCTATATCTATGTTAAATTTTGCTAGTGACAGGCTTTCATGCCTGTACTAAGGTATCAATGACTGACTTGGAGAAGCCATGTTTCGATAACATCAAGCATTCAGTCTCCAGGCAGTCCATCTCAGAGAAGTTTAATATAGATGGTTGAAAGGACCCTGAGATGGAGGGTCCTGTCTCAGAAGCAGAGATCATGATGGAAAGAATGACATGTCCACCAGATCTGCATACCAGGTCCTGCGTGGCCACACAGACGCTGTTAAAAACACCAAAGCAGTCTCCTGCTTGATCTTGTGTAAAGACCTCCGGAGGGAATTCCCCACTTCCCTGGGAGAAAAGTCTGACGACTTAGAAAATCCACCTCCCAGTTCTCAACACCTGGGATATGGAGAGTTGATAGACAAGAGAGAGTCTCTGTCCAATGAATAATTTAAAGATTTCTAACATCGCTAGGAAACTTCTGTTCCCCCTTGATGGTTGATGTAAGACACAGTCGTGATATTGTCCGACTGAATCTGATGTACCTCAGAGTTGCTAACTGAGGCCAAGCCTGAAGAGTATGGAATATCGCTCCCAATTCCAGAATATTTATTAGAAGGAAGGTTTCCTCCTGAGTCTACTATCCTTGAATCTTCAGGGAGTCCCAGACTGTATCCCAACCTAAAAGGTTGGCATCTGTTGTAACAACTGTCCCATCTGACCTGCGGAAGGTCATACCCTTGGACAGATGGACCCGAGATAGCCACCGGAGAAGAGAATCTCTGGCCTCTTGGTCCAGATTTAAGAAGGAGACGAATCTGTATAATCCCCGTTCCATTGACTGAGCATACATAGCTGCAGCGGTCTGAAATGTAGGCGTGCAAACGGTACTATGTTCCTTGCCGCTACCATTAGGCCGATTACATTCATGTACCGAGCCACCGAAGGGCGCGGATGGAATGAAGAACACGGCAGTAATTTAGAAGCTTTGACAACCTGGACTCCGTCAGGTAAATTTTCATTCCTGCAGAATCTATCAGAGTCCCTAGGAAGGAAACCCTTGAGATTGGGGATAGAGAACTCCTTCCTTGTTCACTTTCCACCCCTGCGATCTCAGAAATGCCAGTACTACATCCGTATGAGACTTGGCAATTTGAAGGTCAATGCCTAAATAAGGGGCCACTTCTAAAGATTCTTGGGGCTGTAGTTAACCCAAAGGAAGAGCAACAAACTGGTAATGCCTGTCTAGCAAGGCAAACCTGAAAAAACGATGGTGATCCTTATGCATCGTTATGTGAGGATAAGTATCCTTCAAATCCATTGTAGTCCTCTATTGACTCTCCTGGATCCTAGTTAAGATGGTACGAATAGTTACCATCTTAAATGATGGAATTCTAAGGAATTTATTTAAGATCTTTAAATCCAAAATAGGTCTGAAGGTTGCCTCTCCTTGGGAACCACGAACAGATTTGAGAAAAACTCTGACCCTGTTCCTGTCTTGGAACTGGATGGATCTCGTACACAATGTAAGAATGCCTCTTTCTTTATCTGGTGTGCAGATAATTGTGAAAGGTAAAATCTCCCCTATTTCGAAGGGGAAGCTTTGAAATCCAGAAGATATCTCTGGGATATAATTTCCAATGCCCAGGATCCTGGGCATCTCTTGCCCACGCCTGGGCGAAAAAAGAAAATCTGCCCCCTACAGGATCCATTACCGGATAGGGGACCTTTCCTTCATGCTGTCTAAGATGCAGCAGCAGCAGGCTCCTTGGCCTGCTTATCCTTGTTCCAGGTCCGGTTGTCTCCAGACCGTCATGGACTGAGCAAAAGTACCCTCTTGATTTGCCTAAAAGGAAGTTGATGCCACACCTGCCTTGAGGTTTTGAAAGGCATGAAAAACAGAATTTATGCTTACCTGATAAATTACTTTCTCCAACGGTGTGTCCGGTCCATGGCGTCATCCTTACTTGTGGGATATTCTCTTCCCCAACAGGAAATGGCAAAGAGTCCCAGCAAAGCTGGCCATATAGTCCCTCCTAGGCTCCGCCCACCCCAGTCATTCGACCGACGGACAGGAGGAAATATATATAGGTATATAGGAGAAACCATATGGTACCATGGTGACTGTAGTTAGAGAAAATAATTCATCAGACCTGATTAAAAAACCAGGGTGGGCCGTGGACCGGAAACACCGTTGGAGAAAGTAATTTATCAGGTAAGCATAAATTCTGTTTTCTCCAACATTGGTGTGTCCGGTCCACGGCGTCATCCTTACTTGTGGGAACCAATACCAAAGCTTTAGGACACGGATGAAGGGAGGGAGCAAATCAGGTTACCTAAACGGAAGGCACCACAGCTTGCAAAACCTTTCTCCCAAAAATAGCCTCCGAAGAAGCAAAAGTATCAAATTTGTAAAATTTGGCAAAAGTGTGCAGTGAAGACCAAGTCGCTGCCTTACATATCTGGTCAACAGAAGCCTCGTTCTTGAAGGCCCATGTGGAAGCCACAGCCCTAGTGGAGTGAGCTGTGATTCTTTCAGGAGGCTGCCGTCCGGCAGTCTCATAAGCCAATCGGATAATGCTTTTAAGCCAAAAGGAAAGAGAGGTAGAAGTCGCTTTTTGACCTCTCCTTTTACCAGAATAAACAACAAACAAGGAAGATGTTTGTCTGAAATCTTTAGTAGCCTCTAAATAGAACTTTAGAGCACGGACAACGTCCAAATTATGTAACAAACGTTCCTTCTTTGAAACTGGATTCGGACACAAAGAACGTACAACTATCTCCTGGTTAATATTTTTGTTAGAAACAACTTTAGGAAGAAAACCAGGCTTAGTACGCAAAACCACCTTATCTGCATGGAACACCAGATAAGGAGGAGAAAACTGCAGAGCAGATAACTCTGAAACTCTTCTAGCAGAAGAAATTGCAACCAAAAACAAAACTTTCCAAGATAGTAACTTAATATCTATGGAATGTAAGGGTTCAAACGGAACCCCTTGAAGAACTGAAAGAACTAGATTTAGACTCCAGGGAGGAGTCAAAGGTCTGTAAACAGGCTTGATCATAACCAGAGCCTGAACAAATGCTTGAACATCTGGCACAGCTGCCAGTCTTTTGTGTAGTAAGACAGATAAAGCAGAGATCTGTCCCTTTAGAGAACTTGCAGATAATCCTTTCTCCAAACCTTCTTGAAGAAAGGAGAGAATCTTAGGAATTTTTATCTTATTCCATGGGAATCCTTTGGATTCACACCAACAGATATATTTTTTCCATATTTTATGGTAAATTTTTCTAGTTACAGGTTTTCTGGCCTGAACCAGAGTATCTATCACAGAATCTGAAAACCCACGCTTTGATAGAATCAAGCGTTCAATCTCCAAGCCGTCAGTTGGAGGGAGACCAGATTTGGATGTTCGAATGGACCTTGAACAAGAAGGTCCTGTCTCAAAGGTAGCTTCCATGGTGGAGCCGATGACATATTCACCAGGTCTGCATACCAAGTCCTGCGTGGCCACGCAGGAGCTATCAAGATCACCGAGGCCCTCTCCTGATTGATCCTGGCTACCAGCCTGGGAATGAGAGGAAACGGTGGGAATACGTAAGCTAGGTTGAAAGTCCAAGGTGCTACTAGTGCATCTACTAGAGTCGCCTTGGGATCCCTGGATCTGGACCCATAGCAAGGAACCTTGAAGTTCTGACGAGACGCCATCAGATCCATGTCTGGAATGCCCCATAATTGAGTTATTTGGGCAAAGATTTCCGGATGGAGTTCCCACTCCCCCGGATGAAATGTCTGACGACTCAGAAAATCCGCTTCCCAATTTTCCACTCCTGGGATGTGGATCACAGACAAGTGGCAGGAGTGATCCTCCGCCCATTGAATTATTTTGGTCACTTCTTTCATCGCCAGGGAACTCTTTGTTCTCCCTTGATGATTGATATAAGCAACAGTCGTCATGTTGTCTGATTGGAACCTTATGAATTTGCCTTTGCTAGTTGAGGCCAAGCTCTGAGAGCATTGAATATCGCTCTCAGTTCCAGAATGTTTATCGGGAGAAGAGACTCTTCCCGAGACCATAGACCCTGAGCTTTCAGGGATTCCCAGACCGCACCCCAGCCCACTAGACTGGCGTCGGTCGTGACAATGACCCACTCTGGCCTGCGGAAGCTCATTCCCTGGGACAGATGGTCCAGGATCAGCCACCAATGGAGTGAATCTCTGGTCTTTTGATCTACTTGAATCATTGGAGACAAGTCTGTATAATCCCCATTCCACTGTTTGAGCATGCACAGTTGTAATGGTCTTAGATGAATTCGTGCAAAAGGAACTATGTCCATTGTTGCAACCATCAATCCTATTACTTCCATGCACTGCGCTATGGAAGGACGAGGAACAGAATGAAGCACTTGACAAGAGCTTAGAAGTTTTGATTTTCTGACCTCTGTCAGAAAAATCCTCATTTCTAAGGAATCTATTATTGTTCCCAAGAAGGGAACTCTTGTTGACGGGGACAGAGAACTCTTTTCTTTGTTCACCTTCCATCCGTGAGATGTGAGAAAGGCTAGAACGATGTCCGTATGAGCCTTTGCTTTTGACAGGGACGACGCTTGTATTAGAATGTCGTCCAAGTAAGGTACTACTGCAATGCCCCTTGGTCTTAGAACCGCTAGAAGGGACCCTAGCACCTTTGTGAAAATCCTTGGAGCAGTGGCTAATCCGAATGGAAGAGCCACAAACTGGTAATGTTTGTCCAGAAAAGCGAACCTTAGGAACTGATGATGTTCTTTGTGGATAGGAATATGTAGGTACGCATCCTTTAGATCCACGGTAGTCATAAATTGACTTTCCTGGATGGTGGGTAGAATCGTTCGAATAGTTTCCATTTTGAACGATGGTACCCTGAGAAATTTGTTTAGGATCTTCAAATCCAAAATTGGTCTGAACGTTCCCTCTTTTTTGGGAACTACGAACAGATTGGAATAAAATCCCATTCCTTGTTCCTTTATTGGAACTGGGTGTATCACTCCCATCTTTAACAGGTCTTCTACACAATGTAAGAATGCCTGTCTCTTTATTTGGTTTGAGGATAAGTGAGACTTGTGGAACCTTCCCCTTGGGGGTAGTTCCTTGAATTCCAGGAGATAACCTTGAGAAACTATTTCTAGCGCCCAAGGATCCTGAACATCTCTTGCCCAAGCCTGAGCAAAGAGAGAGAGTCTGCCCCCCACCAGATCCGGTCCCGGATCGGGGGCTACTCCTTCATGCTGTTTTGTTAGCAGTGGCAGGCTTCTTGGCCTGCTTACCCTTGTTCCAGCCTTGCATTGGTTTCCAGGCTGGTTTGGGTTGTGAGGCATTACCCTCTTGCTTAGAGGATGCAGAATTAGAGGCTGGTCCATTTCTGCGAAAGGGACGAAAATTAGGCTTATTTTTAGCCTTAAAAGACCTATCCTGTGGAAGGGCCTGGCCCTTTCCCCCAGTGATGTCTGAAATAATCTCTTTCAAATCAGGTCCAAATAAAGTTTTACCTTTGAAAGGAATGTTAAGCAATTTTGTCTTGGATGACACATCCGCTGACCAAGACTTTAGCCAAAGCGCTCTGCGCGCCACGATAGCAAACCCTGAATTTTTCGCCGCTAATTTTGCTAATTGCAAAGCGGCATCTAAAATAAAAGAGTTAGCCAATTTAAGTGCGTGAACTCTGTCCATAACCTCCTCATATGGAGTTTCTCTACTGAGTGACTTTTCTAGTTCCTCGAACCAGAACCACGCTGCCGTAGTGACAGGAACAATGCATGAAATTGTAGAAGGTAGCCTTGCTGTACAAAAATCTTTTTAAGCAAACCTTCCAATTTTTTATCCATAGGATCTTTGAAAGCACAACTATCTTCGATAGGAATAGTAGTGCGTTTGTTTAGAGTAGAAACTGCCCCCTCGACCTTGGGGACTGTCTGCCATAAGTCCTTTCTGGGGTCGACCATAGGAAATAATTTCTTAAATATAGGGGGAGGAACAAAAGGTATGCCGGGCTTTTCCCACTCTTTATTTACTATGTCCGCCACCCGCTTGGGTATAGGAAAAGCGTCGGGGGGCACCGGAACCTCTAGGAACCTGTCCATCTTGCATAATTTCTCTGGAATGACCACATTGTCACAATCATCCAGAGTAGATAACACCTCCTTAAGCAGTGCGCGGAGATGTTCTAATTTAAATTTAAATGTCACAACATCAGGTTCAGCTTGATGAGAAATTTTTCCTGAATCTGAAATTTCTCCCTCAGACAAAACCTCCCTCATGGCCCCTTCAGATTGGTGTGAGGGTATGACAGAACAATTATCATCAGCGTCCTCTTGCTCTTCAGTGTTTAAAACAGAGCAATCGCGCTTTCTCTGATAAGTAGGCATTTTGGATAAAAGATTTGCTATGGAGTTATCCATTACAGCCGTTAATTGTTGCATGGTAATAAGTATTGGCGCACTAGATGTACTAGGGGCCTCCTGCATGGGCAAAACTGGTGTAGACACAGTAGGAGATGATGTAGTATCATGTTTACTCCCCTCATTTGAGGAATCATCTTGGGCAATATCATTATCTGTGGCAGTACTGTCCTTACTTTGTTTGGACGCTATGGCACAATTATCACATAAATTTAAATGGGGAGACACATTGGCTTTCATACATATAGAACATAGCTTATCTGAAGGTACAGACATGTTAAACAGGCTTAAACTTGTCAACAAAGCACAAAAAACGTTTTAAAATAAAACCGTTACTGTCACTTTAAATTTCAAACAGAAAACACTTTATTACTGAATATGTGAAAAAGTATGAAGGAATTGTTCAAAAATTACCAAAATTTCACCACAGTGTCTTAAAGCCTTAAAAGTATTGCACACCAAATTTCAGAGCTTTAACCCTTAAAATAACGGAACCGGAGCCGTTTTTCAATTTAACCCCTATACAGTCCCAGATATAGTCTTTGCTAAGACCCAACCAAGCCCTGAGGGGAATACGATACCAAATGACGCCTTCTAAAAGCTTTTTCAGAGATTCTTAGATCCTCACACATGCATCTGCATGCCCTGCTCTCAAAAAACAACTGCGCATTAATGGCGCGAAAATGAGGCTCAGTCTATGACTAGAAAGGCCCCCTGACTGAAAAAGGTGTCCAATACAGTGCCTGCCGTTTTATAAGCGTTCCCCAAGATTATAAATGCCAATTGTTAGCCCAAATCTGAATAATATGCACAAATAAAGCAATCGATTTAGCC
>NC_069505.1:527646066-527651066 GCF_027579735.1 Bombina bombina | reverse complement strand
GTAAATAACATTCGATAATAGAATTTTTAAGAATATTCATTATATTCTTATCAACATTTTATTATGTAAATCGAATTTCTACAATAACATTCGTTCTAACATTCGAATATAAACACATTCGCCCATCCCTAGTGCTGATCTCATTGTAGAGGTCATCAACCTTTGGCCCCCAGATGTTTTGGAACTAAATTTCCCATGATGCTCAGACAGCCTAAAGAGTGTCTCAGCATCATGGGAAATGTAGTTCCAAAACATCTGGGGGACCAAGGTTGCTGACCTCATTTGTAAAAATGATTCCCTGTTGAGACGGAACATCTGTCCATGAGGGCTTCAAGTCTACACCTTGGGAAGAAAACCTTTGGCACCCATCTGCATCCTCTCTGAGGCCCTGATATTCAAAACATTAAAACACAGACGAGAAATTGCGTGTTTAAGTTCACCAGGCTCGCAATACGTCGGTCTGTTGATATGATCTAAAAAAGTGGGCTGAACATCGTTGTGCTGACAAGTGGTGATGTGTCTTCTATAGGATATAATGGGGATCGCGAGTTTACACAAAATAGACTGTGAGTTTGCGAACATAAAAGTTTTCTTTTCAGCAACACTTTAAAATATGCATATGTATGTTCAGTTTCACTGTGCATTCTCTAGATTTGTCACACTGGGAAATATCGCCACTGAAAAGCAGGCGAAACTGATGTCGGAAAAAGAATAGCTAAGATGGAGGACAGTGCTTTGAATATTAGAAGCCAATTATATGTTGCTCCGATTGAACGCCCTTGAAACTCCCACGGAATGCCTATATATTTGTCATGTCTGTGGTCGACTTTGCTAATAAAGACAAAAAAAAACAACTTCCTATTAAAACTGGGGGATTGTGTAGTATAATGAAACAATATGTATGTAAAGTGGAAACGGGTTTGTACTTATCTTCTATTGTTTGCATATATGTATATATATATTAATATAGATCAAGTTTGCTACAGTGCGATCGCAATATTATAAGCAAAACATGATTGCGCAATTGCGGTCGCAATATTATGAAATATGATTTTTACAAACGCAAAAACACGATCACAAAATTGTAAAATATGTAAATGCAACATCGCAATCATAATATTGTGGAATATGAATATTGCAATCACGGATGCACATTCTCAGTAAAATGTAAATATGAATATTGAGAATGTGCAATTGCGCAAAATACACACAATAGAAGATTAGTACAATCACGTTTACAGTTTACATACATATTCTAACACTATACTATACAATACATATAGATTAAACAATATATACATCTATCATATACCCACAATCCCCCAGCTATAGGTGTATTATTGATAAGTTCACTATTGTATAGTTAGAATATGGGTTGAGTTTCTGTGGACACATGTAAATGGTATTGTCATACAGTACTGCGTAAAGGGATCATTTACATTACACCTTCGATGTAGGTAGCAATACTGCTTTAAATATATCGCCAGTATCAAAACAGGATCGCCACCAACTGTATGGTATGTAATGTATGGTAAGACACCTCTCGGTGATGCTACTTTTTAACAGTACTGTCGGCCATTTAGAATATTTAACTGGTTTTCTCAACATTGTAACAGATCCCTTTTGAATATCTCGTCACCTCTTTCGATCATCAGGGCGTTAGGAGCGACTACTGCCTATCGCAAGTTTAGGTATTCATGATAGAAATCTTATAGCGAGCAAATTTACAAATCAATAAGTAACCCGTTAGTTTACTTCTGCGTCAACCTAAAAGCAATCAAATGTACTGTATATTGAGACTCTAGACATGGATATACACACAAATACTTTAAACACGGATATACGCACAAACATATTGACTAAATTAATTATAACCTAGAGAAACTATTGTTGACTATTGCTTGAGGGCACTGTTAAAAAAATGATCGTGATGGATCTAATTTGAGCAACAATCGCACTCATGTTCAATATCATGTTTTAAGATTTTTAGATTTATCTCTTTTTTTTTATTGAAGGTTCGAAGAAATACAATTTATATTCAAACGTAACATAGTAGCAGTGGCAATTTAAATGTTAAAGTCATACAATTATGTTACAGGAAGGAGGATAAAGAGAAAGAAAGATTACCCAACACAAAAATAATTGTAATAAAATAAAAAGGAAACACTAGATTAAATTAACATGTTTCTCACATAGCATACAGTATATCTAGAGGTTACACTTTATTTTTAAAGGGACACTCAAGTCAAAATTAAACTTTAATGATTCAGATAGAGCAGCAATTTTAAACAACTTTCCAATTTACTTCCATTAACTAAATGTGCACAGTATTTTTATATTTACACTTTTTTTTAGTCACCAGCTCCTACTGAGCATGTGCAAGAATTCACAGAATGTACGTATATGCATTTGTGATTGGCTGATGGCTGTCACATGATTCAGGGGGAGTAAAAATAGACAAAACTTTGAAATTTGTAAAAATAAATAAATATATATATACTACCGATTTGAAGTTCAGACTAAGTACTATTGCATTGGCTTTTTATTGTGTGTTTGATGATTATGCAAATCTACTATATTTACTGGTCTTTTAAGTAGAGCTCATCATGGAAATTATTACACCTAGAATCATCTTAGAGGTTTATGAACTAACCATCCATTTGAACCAAAAGTATTTGAGAAACATTCTTGGCCACATGGGTTAGTTGGAATCGTACTGTGTTTACACATGGTTACTAAATGTAAGCGCTATTTTAGTATCAATAAAACATTTATTCTGCCCTCTAAATATTTTACAGGTCAATTAAACTCACTAGACTCGTTACCAGCATTTTATGAAAACTGTTCAAACAGAAGCAACCCATTTTCTATCATGCTGGAATTTGTCAGACAGTCTAAATGTTTAGTTACTTTACAAGGGGGTAAAATATCATACCAATAAAGCACTACATCTTAATATAAGTGCTAGAACTGATTGATCTATCTATTTATATCTGCATCTATATATCTATCTATCTATCTATTTATTTATCTATATCTGCATCTATTTTTCTATCTATCTATTATCTGTCTATCTATATCTGGATCTATCTATGTATCTATCTATCTATCTATCTATCTATCTATCTATATGTCAATCTATCTATCTATCTATCTATCTATCTATCTAGCTATCTATCTATATCTGCATCTTTCTATCATCTATCTATATCTGCTTCTTTCCATCTATCATCTGCATCTTTCTATCTATCATCTATCTATATCTGCATCTTTCTATCTATCATCTATCTATATCTGCATCTTTCTATCTATCATCTAACTATATCTGCATCTTTCTATCTATCATTTATCTATATCTGCATCTTTCTATCTATCATCTATCTATATCTACATCTTTCTATCTATCTATCTATCTATCTTTACTTAAATAACCATCTCCAATATAATAAATTGTCAATATCAGAGACAAATTAAGATAAAATTAGAAACCAATTGGTAAATAATGTTTGTTTTTACATGTTGCTAACATAGGGGTCAATTCAAATCTGTTTTATATCAGATAAATAGGACCATCCATTTTTTTAACAAACCAATCACAACCTTTCTGAATCAAACACAAATTAATGATGATATATTCAGTATCATTTATTATCTGGCACAAGTCTATCACCACAATCATTAGCATTGGACTGCCCCATCTTGATTTTCGGTCTGAGCATGTACAGATAATTGGACCATATGTATTAACGATAGATCAGTGGGTGATAAAGCATTTATCATTTGACTGTTGAACTCGATGTGTACATTTTGTGGTTGATAATTATTCAATAACTTGAGGTCAGATGCATTCTATTGAAACATTTTCCAATATCTGATCTGTCAGAGCCCCCACCTGAGTCCTAAGGAAATTGAATAAAAGAGAATTGATCTAGTTTTCTAGAGAAAGAAAAAAAATCTACCAATGACCCAAAATGGGTACCACTATGCTTTTCCATCTTCTAGGAATAAACCTTTTGCATAGGTTTACATTGTTTGAAAATGTTTCTTGCAATATAAGCAGGAAATGAGGTTGTATATTTAGAATGTAAGTATGAAAGCTTTTGTCTCTTACAATACCAAAGACTTCTTCCATGTAAGATAAGACTTGAAACCAATGTGGTTTAATGGCTGAGTACAACCAGGTGAACGAGTGAAAACCGATGCCTCTACAGTGCAACCCGTTGCGGTCATCTGTCTCTTTCTCTATAATTGAAACAAACTATAAAATATGAGAATGTCTCGTATCCATCTGCACAAAATTTCCCCTCATGTCTTAAGATTTTTAATAGGGATATTGTTAAACCTTGGCCTGTTCGTGAATTCTGTGTATGGATCCTGACTTTGTATATTTGCTACCAGCTATCTTCCAACCTTGCCTGCCTCTCATCTTGATACTGAATCCAAACGTATCTTTCCTGGATTACTCTATACCACTGGTTTTCAATCTGTCCTCAGACCTCTCTAACAGGACACATTTTGAGGATATATGAACTGGAGCACATATGAAATAATCAGGTGATTAGTGAACATAGTTATTTTACCTGCTCTCATTCAAGGTAATCCTAAAAACCTGGCCTGTTGGGGAGGGTTAAGGACAGGATTGAAAACCAGTGCTCTATACTGATAGGTCACTATGTTGGGACAGTGGTTATATTCTGTTGCTTCCTTTTCTTGGACAGCGATCATTTCTTAACCTGATAGAAATGGTCCCTTTTGTGGTAACTCTTAAGTTCCAATCTTTCGTCATCTGTCTATCTATCTATCTATCTATCTATCTATCTATCTATCTATCTATCTACCATCTATATATCATATATTATCTATCTAGCTATCTACATCTATCTATCAACATCTATTTATCTATCTCTATATCATCTATCTATCTATCTGTCTGTCCATCTGTTTATCTGTGACTCCATACTTTTCAGTACAATCTGTGACTGAGATATTTGTACACACCT